>NC_056743.1:338083860-338135840 GCF_019279795.1 Protopterus annectens
ATATATATATATATATATATATATATATATATATATATATATATATATATATATATATATATATATATATATATATATATATATATATATATATATATATATATAGTAAATATGTTAAACTGGTAAAAAAATTCTTATAAAAACGATGTGCTAAGAAAAGCCATCTAAGTACAAATATTTTAATCTCAGTACAGAACAAAGAGTGACATTATGTAAGCACAGTGGCACAAATAATGTTAGATGTATGATAAAAGTTGACATATTGCTCAGACATTCATTGTTCGGTAATGTCACTCTTTACAGAAGGTGCATTGAAGATTTATTGTTTTTATGGAATGGTTCACATGAAGAGTTTACTGACATGTTCATGATTTAAACGAAAATGCTGATTTTTTTCTTTTTTTGTAATTTTTGTTGTCTTATCTTTCTTTTATTATATTGTTGCTTGTGGGGTTTCATGTCACCCAAGAACAGTAAATGCCAGTGTGAGAGACAGATTCCCCATAAAGACTGTCATGAGCAGTGTCTGTTTTGCCTTGGCACTTTGCATGATCATACGTCTTGTTCAGTCTTTCAGTCCTTTGTTATTGTTTGGATAAAGATTACACAGGATTCCTGGGTTCATTCCATTATCCACTAGGGGTATTTCATATTCTGGAAATCTCTTCCCCTTTAATGGGAATCCCTCAGCCCCTCAGGAACAGCTGCATTCTTTACAGAGGTGCTTTTAGATTTTTTGACTCAGGTTAATATACAAAAGGTACTTGTGTCACAAATGGGGTTGGGGGGTTTATTCCAGGATGTTGCTAGTGCCCCGGAAAGACGGAACTTGGAGACCAATACCAGATCTTTCTCATCTAAACACTTTTCTGAAGGTGCCCTTTTTTCAAATGTTGTCCCTTCAAACATTATTCCCCCCTTTGGTACCTCAGGCATATCTGGTGTCTCTGGATATCAAGGATGCTTATCTCCATGTGCCTATTCATCTCATTTTCAGGACGTTTTTACATTTTTCTGTTGCTTCCTAGCATTTTCAGTACTCTGCTTTGCCCTTTGGTCTTTCCAAAGCCCCAAGTGTATTCACCAAAGGCCTCAATCCTGTGACTGCTTTTCGCACACTTCAGGGGAACCAAGTCCTTCCTTACTTGGACAACCTCTTGTTTCAGATATTCGCTCCAGAGAGCTTGTTGCAAAATCTTCATTTTGCCATTTCCCCTTCTGCAAAGCCTGGATTCCCAATAAACTTCAAAAAGTGTTTTTTTTTTTTTTACTCCTTCTCAAGACCATGTTTTTCTGGGGTGCAGGATCCAGACTGTGCCTATGCTGGCAGCCCTGCCTCCTCCCAAGGCCTTATCACTCATTTCCTTTTTTCAAACTCTTCTTCCATTGGCCTGTATAACAGCCATGGGATTTCTGAGAGCTCTGGGGTTCATGCCCTCCATAATTCCTATGCTCCCTCTGGCCAAACACCACATGAGAAAGTTTCAGTGGTTTCTGAAGTCAGTTTGGCTTCAACATTTACATCCCCCCTGAAGCGCAGGGTGAGGGCCCAGGTGGTGTGTATCCAAACTAAACTAAACCAAGAGAAAACAGTTCTCTAAAGGAAAAGAGACCAACTTAATAACAACACTTGAGTGTTTTAATTCTTTTAATGATAAGCTAAGAATTCTTCATAACAAACAATATATCCACAATTCTCTACATTTAAAAATGCATATGATCACATGATCAAAACAGCTGACACAATTCAAAATGAAAATAATACAACTGATTATCAAACACAAGTTGTCTTTAAAAATATACATCCTATCATTGTAAAAACAATGCATTAAAGAGATTGTTTCTGGCAGCAGCTCTGACTCTGGGTTTTACCTTAACATTCCTGAAAGCATCTATACTGTCATAAGCAAGAAATCTGATCACTAGCATATAACTTGTTTGTGTATATATATATATATATATATATATATATATATGTATATATATATATATATATATATATATATATATATATATATATATATATATATATATATATAAAGGTTCATATACTTATTTCTTTGAGACAATCCTCTTAGGGTAATCTAAATATGTTTGATTCAAATTTGTATTAGTATGTTTTGGAGTGTAACTTGGTTTAGCTACTTTTTATTTTGTTACCTATGTAATCCTAAATTGTTTTGTAACTGGAGCTTTTCTCCTCGGGTCTCCACTGAAAATGGGCCCCTGGCCCAGCTGGACCAACCCGGTTGTCAAATAAATAAATAAATAAACATTTCTATCAAATAATACATATATATGCTGTCCTTTTAACAGCCAATTGATATTTATTGCACCATTACATCCTGGTGACTTATTTGCTGTTAACACAAGCTTCTATTTAATCTCTTTGTATTCAAGAATATAATTGTAGTATCCACCTCAGGAATTTATTAACACATCCCCCATTATAAAAATCACAATTACTGGCAAACTTGGGCTAATCATTAATGAAATTTATATTTTTTTATTGCCAAAACATTTTTGTAAACTCCATTGGGGCACTTATCTGTAATGGCTTGGTGAACCACCGAACAGGTATTACAATGATGATAAAAAGATGACATTTGGACTGGCAGCAAAGAGGTTCTGAGGATGGTACATCTGGACATCATCTTTATGCCTCACTTTATGCAAGGAGCATATGAGTGACATATGGCGTACCTCAAAGCAACCTGAAGACTGGTATACTGGCTAGACGTCAGGCCACCCTTGGCAGGGGATCCCTAGTGTAATAAATACTGCAACAGTGAAATGGAAGGGTATCAACAGTCACCAAATAACTTCTCTGTAAATTATTTGGCCTTGCAGTGATTTTTATGCATTTATAGCTTTTACTTGTTAATTTCCAATGTTAATTAAATGGAATCATAAAATGGCAAATGTTAAAAATATATAACTTTGATTGAACAGTAGCATGTTTCAATGAGAGTAAATCCTATAATGATTCATATTATAGAAATGATGATTCTCAATGTTTAAACATGATTTGTCAAACTGCAGGAAACTAGTAGGTGATACTCTCACATTCTGACACTTCTTTAGACAGTTGTCAAAAACGTTACCAAATGCTGCCTTGGAAGTTATTTTGACAGTTACAAAAAGAACAGTCAAACTAAAAATGTATTACTAATCTGTTTCAGTGTTGTCACCGACAGGTAAAAGAAGTCGTTTTCATTGTTTTCTCCACTGGTACAAAACACAATAGAAAATATCACAGGTCCATTCTAATTCACGCATGCCACAGCTCCACAAAAATAGGTGCAGCCTGTATGGATATACACTGGTACAAAACATAATACAAAATATCATAGCTCCATTCTAATTCACCCATGTCATAGCTCTAGGCAAATATGTGCAGCTTGTACGGATATACTACTGATTACTATAAAAAGGCTTTACATTTGCAACATCTGTGCTTGTCTAAAAACATGCAAAACAGGCTGTTACATTTTTATATCAAGAAGAAAAGTACTACAAATGTTAAATGATGCTTTACACAATTATTTTAAAATAATGTATATTACTTCTTCCTGCTATGAACTATAGCATACAGCATCACAATTTCATTCAGACCAGCCTCCTGCATAGTCAGAGAGCAAATATATATATATATATATATATATATATATATATATATATATATATATATATATATATACAGTTTTAGTACTGCCAAGCAGCATTTTAACAAACTCCATTTTGTATGTGTACATGTATGTCTTTTACTTATCTCTTAGTACAAAGAGCAATACAAAATGTTACAGTTCCAAGTACACACCCCCATGTCACAACACAGGTAGAGCACTATATTGCTGTTCCATTCTATGCACCACCATGTCAACATATGGGTACAGAACTACACTGCTGTTCCATTCCACACAACCCCATGTCACAACACAGGGACATAACTATGTTGCTGTTTCATTCCATGCACCCCACATGTCACAACACAGGTACAGCACTTCAATGCTGTTCCATTCCACGCACCCCCCCATGTCACAACAAAGGTACAGAACTATGTTGTTGTTCCATTCCACACACCCATGTCACAACATGTGTACATCACTACACTGCTGTTCCATTCCACGCATCCCCCATGTCATAACATGTGTACATCACTACACTGCTGTTCCATTCCACGCATCCCCCCATGTCACAGCATGGGTGCAGCACTACATTGCTGTTCCATTCTATGTACCTCCCCATGTCATAACATGGGTACAGTACTACACTAATGTTCCATGCCATGCCAACCCATGTGACAACATGGGTACAGCACTATGTTATTGTTCCAGTCCACTCACCCCACCATGTCACAACACGGGTAAAGCACTATGTTGCTGTTCCATTCTACACACCCTACAATGTCACAACACAGGAACAGAACTACATTGCTGTTCTATTCCATGCAAACAACCAATGTCACAGCATGGGTACAAAACTACGTTGCTGTTCCATTCCATGCACCCTCCGTGTCACAATACGGGTACAGCACTACATTGCTGTTCCATTGCAGACCCCTCCAATATTACAACATGGGTACAGCATTACTTTGTTATTCTATTCAATGAACCCCCATATGTCACAACACAGGTACAGCACTACGTTGCTGTTCCATTCCATGCACCCCCCATGTCACAACACGGGTAAAGCACTACACTGCTGTTCCATTCCACACCACCCCATGTTACAACATGGGTACAGAACTACATTGCTGTTCCATTCCATGCAGCCACATGTCATAACATGGGTACAGCACTACATCGTTCTTCCATTCCATGCACCCCCCAATGTCACAAAATGGGTATAGCACTATGTTGCTGTTACATTTCATGCACTCCCCTGTGTCACAACATAGGTACAGCACTATGTTGCTGTTCCATTCCATGCACCCTCCCATGTCACAACATGGGTACAGCACTAGGTTGCTATCCCATTCCACACACCCCCCATGTCACAACACAGGTACAGCACTACATTGCTGTTCCATTCCACTCACCTCTCCATGTCAAAACATGGGTACATCACTACTTTGTTATTTCATTCCACACCCTCCCATGTCACAACACGGGCACAGCACTATGTTGCTATTCCATTGCACACCCCCCTAATATCATAACACGGGTGCAGCATTACTTTGCTATTCCATTCAACTAACCCCCCTGTGTCACAACACAGGTACAGCACTACATTACTGCTCCATTCCACGCACCCCCCAAGTCTCAACATGGTACAGCACTACATTGCTGTTTCATTTCATGCAGCCACATGTCACAACATGGGTACAGCACTACATTGTTGTTCCATTCCATGCACCCCCATGTTACAAAAATGGGTACAGCACTATATTGCTGTTGCATTCCATGGACCACCTCCATGTCACAACATGGGTATAGTACTACATTGCTGTTCTATTTCACAAAATGGGTACAGTACTATGTTGCTGTTCCATTCCATGCACCCCCCATGTCACAACATGAGTACAGCAGTGCGTTGGTGTTCCATTCCACTCCCCCCCATATGTCACAATACATGTACAGCACTATGTTGCTGTTCCATTCCCACACCCCCATGTCACAACTTGGATACAGCACTACACTGTTATTCCATTCCATGCACCCCATCATGTCACAATATGGGTACAGTACTACATTGCTGTTCCATTCCACGTACCCTCCATGTCACAACATGGGTAGAGCACTACATTGCATTTCCATTCCATGCACCCCTAATGTCACAATATGGATACAACACTACACTGCTGTTCCATTCCGTGCACCCCCATATCACAACATGGGTACAGCACTATCTTCTTGTTCCATTCCATGCACCCCACCATGTCCCAGCACAGGTACAGTACTACATTGCTGTTCCATTCCATGTACCCCCATGTCACAACATGGGTACAACACTACATTGCCTTTCCATTCCATGCACCGCCCAATGTCACAACATGGATACAGCACAACGCTGCTGTTCCATTCCATGCACCTCCCATGTCACAACATGGGTATAGCACTATCTTCCTGTTCCATTCCACACATCTCCCCAAGTCGCAACATGGGTACAGCACTACATTGCTGTTCCATTCCACACCACCCCATGTTACAACACAGGTACAAAACTACATTGCTGTTCCATTCCATGCAGCCACATGTCACAACATGGGTACAGCACTACATCGTTGTTCCATTCCACGCACCCCCATGTCGCAAAATGGGCACATCACTACATTGCTGTTCCATTCCATGCACCCCCATGTCACAACATGGGTGCAGCACTATGTTGCTGTTCCATTTCATGCACTCCCCATGTCACAACATGGCTACAGCACTATGTTGCTATCCCATTCCACACACCCTCCATGTCACAACACGTGTACAGCACTACATTGCTGTTCCATTCCACTCACCCATCCATGTCAAAACATGAGTACATCACTACTTTATTTCATTCCACGCACTCCCCCATGTCACTAAATGGGTACAGCACTACACTGCTGTTCTATTCCATGCACCCCCCCAAGTCTCAACATGGTTACAGCACTACATTGCTGTTCCATTCCATGCAGCCACATGTCACAACATGGGTACAGCACTACATTGTTGTTCCATTCCATGCACCCCCCATGTCACAACATGGGTATAGCACTATGTTGCTGTTCCATTTCACAACATGGGTATAACACTACATTGCTGTTCCATTCCATGCACCCCCCCATGTCACAACACGGGTACAGCAGTGTGTTGGTGTTCCATTCCACTCCCCCCCATATGTCACAATACACGTACAGCACTATGTTGCTGTTCCATTTCACACACACCCATGTCACAACTCGGATATAGCACTACATTATTGTTCCATTCCATATACCCCACCATATCACAACATGGGTACAGCACTACATTGCTGTTCCATTCCATGTACCCCCCCCATGTCACAACATGGATACAGCACTAAGTTGTTGTTCTATTCCAGACACCTCCATGTCACAACATGGGTACAGCACTATGTTGCTGTTCCATTCCATACCCCCCTGATATCACAGCACGGGTACAGCACTACTTTGTTTTTCCATTCCATGCCCCCCCCATGTTGAAACACTGGTACAGCATTACTTTGTTATTCCATTCCACTCACTCCTCCATGTCAAAACACAGGTACAGCACTACATTGCTGTTCCATTCCACACACCCCTGATAAGCACAACATGGGAACAGCACTACCTTGTTATTCCATTCCATGGACCACCCCATGTCACAACATTGGTACAGCACTACATTGCTGTTCCATTCCACGCACCCCCCCAAGTCAACATGGGTAGAGCACTACATTGCTGTTCCATTCTATTCACCCACCCTATGTCACAACATGAGTACAGCAGTATGTTGCTGTTCCATTCCATGCACCCCACATCAAAACACAATTACAGTACTATGCTGCTGTTCCATTCCACCCACCCCCCATGTGGGGCAGCGCAGTGGTGCAGCAGTACCATCATTGCCTCACAGCAAGAGGTTCTCTGGTTCAATTCTCTGCTGAAGTGCCTTTTGTGCGGAGTCTGCATGTCCTCCCTGTGGTTGTGTGGGTTTCCTCTAGGTGCTGTTTCTGGAACATTCCTCCCGGTGCCTCCACTGAAAATTGACTTTGTTCCAAGTCGGACTTTTCTGGTTAGCAAATGTTAAATAAGTAAGTAAATAAATAAATAAATAAAATGTCACAACACTGCTACAGCACCACGTTGCTGTTCCATATATTCAATACAAAGAAGAAGAATGTGGACATCTCTAATCAGAAATTTAACACAGTAAGAAATGAAGCCTTCTGGGATTAGTCTAAATCTACACAGAGACAGACAGGCATACACTAATACAGATCTGCATTGACATTTATAAAGGTATAATATGTGTAATATTCTGCTGCTCATAAAAAGGAAAATGACTAAGGTTTCTAAAATGCACCAAGAAACAAATCTAAACATCCTTTAAAATAAAAATTACTATAAAAACTCAAAACTCAAAAAACAGAGGATAAACACAGGAAAACTTCTCAACTCCTCTTTGGAGGCCATTATTTCACTGGTAGCTCACCCTGTCAGACATTATTACTTTAAGTATATTAACCAATATTTCAAATTAATTCAAAGGTTCCTCCTTCTACATATTTCTAGATTGACAGCCACTGATCACTGGAACATTGAGAAATGACAGATGAGTTATTGCCATGCAGATCTTTAAAGGAAATATGAGATATAAACACACACACACACACACACACACACACACACACACACACACACACACACACACACGCATGCACGCACGCACACACACACACACACACACACACACACACACACACACACTGAAGCAGGCATTCATCAGAAACAGTGGCACCTGTGAATGAGACATTAGAGTCCTTCTGGAGCATCATGCCACATAGTAAGTCCTGTCCATTTCCAACAGGGCAGACCTGACATTCCTAACAGAAATAAATGGACTTTTACTGGTAAACATATTTCTTGTATTTGCAAGCAATGACACCAGAAAATGCCAGAGAAAGTATGCCTTAGTCATTTAACTCTGGGGTGATTACATTTCCTATGTGTATTAGCATTAACCAGACAGATGCTATCCTGCTAAAAGTGTTTACTCTGTCAATTATAGATAGTTGTCTGTAAATAGATACTGTCAGATTTGTTTCTTTCTGTATTTCTAGCAGCTGTCACTAACCAGTACCAGAGCTCGACAGGAACACATCTGAGTCACATGATTATGAATTCTGCACTTCTGCATTCAAAGTGCTAATACAATTAGGTAAAAAAATAAACAAGTAAATCTAATCCCAAAAGGCATCATATAACATCAATAGTTCTTGATGGTGGTAATTTGGAACTGTGACTTTGACTTACTACATGCAAGCCTGAGCATTTTGTCCCTTGGGCTTCATACTATGAAATAAACTTTGCCCGTCTGGAGTAATTATAACCATGACTTCCACTTTCCAACAGGAATTATCATAAAAAATAACATTATTCCTGTGAGGTAAAATCAGCATGGATACTTGTATGATGACCACTGGTATTAGACACTATTACAACTGGCTGTGCCTTATTGCTTAATTAATGAATGTCACGTGACTAAGGATAGTGATGCATAAAATACTTGAAAGTAATACTAAAATAAATATAGATGTATTCAGGGGAGGTGCATGGTATCGGACTGCAGGACTGCAGCACCCCCTCAGCTGTAAAAAGCATTTGCAATTTGTGCGATTCACTCATAGGATATAGACCCATCATGTAGATGGCTACTGATTGGCTCTCTCCTGGCAAGGTTCATTATTTTGTGTGATTTGGAATGAACAAAGCTGCTGCAAGTGTGTGTGTGTGTGTGTGTGTGTGTGTGTGTGTGTGTGTGTGTGTGTGTAATGCCCCAGTTAAATATACCTGATGGCTAGGATTACTCAAGCTCAAACCCTGTAAATTGGGTACAGGTAGCAAGACCCTGAATTCCCTATGCACCACCACTTGTGAAAACTGTCCATATTTTTGCCTCATATTTTTGTCTGTTCCTCATAAAAATCTCTGGTTTTCTGGATTTTTGTAATCAGTAAATGATTGAATTTACTAAATAATGACAGGCATTTTCTTTCAGACTTCATAGGTTCATAGGTGTGTTCTAGGCTAATAGCCCTGGATCCTTTACAAGCCTAGCCATAGGATTACCTGGCATTGTGCCACCCGACCTTAGTTCTCAGTGCCGCTGTCGAATGAAGCCACTGGAGTGATCCCCGGGGTGAATTTTCAATTTCCCATCCACTCATCAAGATTTCTCTTGAAGAGGGCCAGTGAGGTGCTCTGTTTGACATGTATGGGAAGTCTATTCCATAGAGGGCAATCTTTGTGTTATGAACCTGTCCCTCTAGCATGTTCTGTTGATTGTGGTAATGAGGTTGATGTCTGTGGAGTGTGTAGTGTGGAAGGATTGGGATTTCTTTAGATTAGCATTTCTAACAGAGCTGGGTCAGACATGACTTTGTAAGTCAAGCAGAGATCGCCTCTAAGTAGGTAATATGAGACAGAGAATAGTTGGAGATTTTTGAGTCTGTCCATGTAGGACAAGTGTTTAAGGCCTAGGATCCTCTTTGTTAGGTACTTTGTGGCCTCTCCAGTTGCTGCAGGTGTCTAATGAGGTACATGCCAAATGGGGCATTGTACTCTATGATTGGCTTAATGAGGGAAGAGTAGAAGGAGACAATGACCTCTTTCTTCCTGGATGCAAAACCCTTAGTAATGAGATGTGCCACATAGAAGGACTTTCTGACCACAGTGGCAATGTGGTGGTCAAGAGAGGTTGCTGTCAACCTGTGTTACCAGATCTCTTATAATGCCTTCTGTGTTCAGTGGACTACAATCAATGTGGTAAGTCATGGTAACAGGGTTTTCCCAAAGGAGATGATGACACATTTTTTGGCATTGAACTTAAGGCCATGGTTCTGACACCAGTCACTGATCTCAGTGAGACCTTTCTGTAGGATGTCAACATCACCTGGGGAATTAATAATATCTCCCAACTTGCTTGTCAGCCAGAGTCCCTTCGTGTTGGCCTGGGCTTCAGAGAAGTAGATACCAAACAGGAAAGGACCCAGGACCAAACCCTGTGGGACTCCACTCGTGGCTGGTTAGCAGTCTGACTTGGAGTCAGCTACTTTCACACTGTGGGTTCTATCTGTAAGCCAGTTTGCAACCCACCTGGTGATATAGAGATTGATACCTAGCTTAGTGAGTTTTTCTATGACTCCTGAGAGGCGAATGGTATCAAAGGCCTTAGCAGGATCAAGATAGGCTGTATGAACCACCTTGCCTTCATCCACACTTCTGGTGACTGACTCAAAGAAGTCCACCAGGTTGAGCAGGCATGATCCACCCTTCACAAAACCAAACTGTGTGGGATTCAGAGTTTGGAGATTCCCTATATCCTTCTTTATTAGGTCCATGATGATGCGTTCCATAGCTTTGGATATCAGACTCATCAGGCTAATGGGGCGATAGTTCCCAGGGTCTGTAGTCACTCCTCCTTTGTGGAGAGGGATGACTGTAGCAGTGTTCCATTTAGTAGGGATAAAGCCTGAGGTGAGGCTGTGATTGAACAGGGCACACAGGTGAGGTGCCAGTTCGGTCTGTAGTTCATGTAGAACACAATCAGGGATATTGTCAGGTCCCATAGAAGCTGTATTCTTGACCTTGGACAATGCTGTTTTACCCTATGCAGCAGTAATACTGGGTGCCTGGCAATCTACTGCTATTGTGATTGGTCCTTTTAGGGAGAAGAGAGGGGTAAAGTTGGCACCCAATCTGTTGCAGTATATTAGCAATATCTGTTGGCTCGGTATAGGAGGTACCATTGTGCAGTAGCTGATAGCAAATCTAGGTATTAGCGTAGAGATTCTTTACATAACTATAGAAGGCCTTGTGGTTGTCTTTACTATCTGCTGCAATTCAGTTTTCATAGCTAGCTTTTGAGGATTTGATGAGGAATCTCAAGTTTTTGTTGAGGCTGATAAAGGAGTTTTTCCAGTCTTGGGACTTATTCTGCATCAGTTTCCTCCTTCTGTTGTAGAGGTTGTTTATGGCAGGGGACCACCAGATTGGCTTCCTTTTTTTTGGAAGAGAGCATCTTGGTTGTATTGAGTATGGGGAGATTCATGCATTTGTGTACATGTTCGCACAGTGCACTGGTGAATGATTCGGTGGTCATGCAATTATTCTCCATTTACATGGGTGCTGTGAAGTTAGCCACCTCTGTTTTTAGGAGCCCAAAGTAAGTTTTGGAGACGTTTTTCATGGTGGCTACCTTTGTGGGGGTGGGAATTTCTAGGGATATGGATTTCCAAGGTGATTAGTTTGTGGTCAGATCTAACCAGGGAGGAGGTGACTATCGGTGGAGAGTAACGGTTGCCCATGTTAGTAATGACCAGGTGAAGGATGTTTGTATTCTTCAGAAAATACATGGTAACACAAAACATTTTATTCTAGCAATTTTCTAAGTTTATAAGATCAATATTTGAAATGTGTTCTTATTTTTGAGTCTGTATTCCCTCATTATTAGCTTTGTCCGGGTTTTTTTGTGCTAAGAGGTTGAGAGCTATGGTGAGATAGGAAATCATGGAATACGTTTGGGGGCTGTATTCCCCCATTATTGGATTTGTCCAGGTGCTTTGTGCTAAGAGGTTGAGAGCTATGGTGAGAACTGAATTCACTAAATGATAGCCATTTAAGTTTCAGTCTTCCTGTGTTTCAAGAAACAGCTGATTTGGCATAGTGGTATATTGCTTCGACTGTAGCGCACATGGTCCTGGGTTTAAACTTGGCAGTGAAACACATGGTGGTAACACGTTTTATTCTAGAAACTTTCCAAGATTATACAAGCAATGTTTAAAATGTGTCCCTGTTTTTTGGGCTTTTGTCGTCCCCAATAAAGTTTGTTTTTTTCCAGATTTTTTGTGCTGCAAAGTTGAGAGATACAATTGAGTGTCAAGTGGATTTTACAAGGAGCTGAAAGCTTCAGGGGAAGAGAAGTTTAGTGATGCTTATGTTGAGTCTGCTTGCATTGTTAATAGCATAACAGGTTTAATACTTGCTTTTGATGCAGAAGCCTGTGGGTTCTACTCTCACAGTATGTAGATACATTACTGATACTGTACTGTGTTGTACTTTTAAAGGGGGTGGATGCTGCAGTCCCGAGAATGTCCTTTTTGGTGAAGATACCTATTAACTATGAACCCGTTATCAGTTTGCCATCCATTCTCTATTGCAATATTACTAGCTTATCATTTTTTTAATGTAACAGGCAATGTATTTCTCAAGGACAACAGGCACTTTGTTTGTAGATGAAACAATGAAATATAAAGTTGTTTGCTAGCAGCAACCTCTTCATTAGTTACAGATCTCTTTAATGTGGAATTATTTAGATGGCTTTTACTTCTGCAGAGATTGTGCATATTTACTGATACTGGTGGACTGTAGAAGTTTGATTAGAATTTTATGATGGAAATGTTCTGAACTGGGCAGTTTTGCCATTATTGGTGCTTGCATTTTGTTTCATTGCTTATTGGAAAAAAGTTCAAAACAATACATTTAAAATGCCCTCTAACAACTGTATTGTATTATACAAGGAATATAATTTAACACAATCAGGAAGGTATATCAAAGAACACATGTATATTTCATGTACAAGGGGCCTATGATTTGAAAACAGCCCAAAGTTTATCTTTATCTGCTACTGGCCAGATATATTTTCTTTGAATGTGGGTTTCAATGCTGGTTCAATGAATGTGAGTTTCAAGGGCAGAGAACTATTAATGCTAAATATATTTTCATTGTGAGACTGCATTGCTTTGTTTAGCAGGTCTAGTAGTGTTTGTGCTGTAAAATGTAAAATAAAACATTTAAATTAAATCCAAATCATTGTAGTTGTAAAGCAGTATGCACATTAGAGTGTTTATGGTAAATGGGGTGAAATAGCCAAGTAATAAGACATCGGAGTGGCTGCAGGGGGGAGGCCCCATTCGACCATGATTTTGTGAGGGGGAAGGGCGGCAAACTCAAACACAGCCCCGGCTGAACTATACCTCTCAACTGTCCAGATTTTTGCAGAATGAATAGATTTTTGCTTCTTATTTTCAGTTTGTTCCTCATAAAAATTGTGGTTTTCTGGCAAATCATTTAGGAATGAAGTCACTAAATAATGACAGACATTGAGTTTCAGACTTCATACCCTTCAGAAAAATGCATGCTAAAGCAAGACTTGTTATTCTATCAACTGTCTAAATTTATACAAGAGCAATTTTTAGTGCTGTTTGTTTGTTTCATGAATATATTTGGTCTTGCCCAGATTTCCTGTGTTAATAGGTTGAGAGGTATGCACAAATAAATCGCTTTATAGACTTAGGTATATCTAAACCTCTCAACTGTCCCTGATTTTGGCACAGAATGTTGCTCTCCCCCTAATAATTCCTGCGCAAAATGGCAACTTTGGAAGAAAACGTGGAGGGTATACAATTAATAAATAACTGTAATGATCAGAATTATAGATTACTTTAATTTCAGAAATGCATGTAGATTTTCTTATTTTGTCAGTGCTCAACTTAACCGTACTAATATTAAATCATGGCAGTCATGTCTTAGTGGTAGGTCATACAGACTAATGTTACCAAGGTCCTGGGTTTGAGACTGGCAGTGGGAATTTATTTGGGTTGGGAGGGTGGCCTAATGGTTAAGGTGTTTGCCTTACAAACACAAGGTGCAGGGTTTGAGTCTCACAAGGGATGATTGGCTAGGCTTAAAATGGTTCGCAAGGGCAGTTAGCTTAGTACTAATCTATGAATCTATGAACCTATGAAAAAAAGAGTCCCTTCTTTGACACGTTCCCAGCTGTATTGTGTGGCTAATTTATATTTTTGCATCACATTTCTGGTCCGTTTTTCATAAAATTGTGGTTTTCTGGCAAATTAGTGGTAAATCATTAAAGATTGAAGTTAGAAAATAATGACAGACATTTAAGTTTCAGATTTCATACCATTCAGAAAATTTATACTAATGCAAGACCTACTATTCTATTAACTTTCTAAATTTATAAGAGCAATATTTAAAAATGTCCTTATTTTGGGCCTTTGTCGCACTTCTATTTATGGCTTTGTCCCGATTTCTTGCTCTGAGATTGAGAGGTATGACAAATGTGTCAGAACCATCACCGTCAGCCATAGACATTTCAAATTGTGACATATTTGTTGTACCCCACTCCACCATGCAGTGACTCTGGATGTGTCCAAGCAAGGCAAGGAGTAGTTATGCAGTATAAATGTGCAGAGTATCCCCCCATCCAAGGTAGGCACATGTACTACAGTGGCTTTTCATCTGTTCTTGATTTTGCATAATGTTCTGGTTTTCTGTCATATTTTATACTGCTGATTTATGCTTCTTATTATTCAGAAACTGCATGTTGTTGCAGTGCCTGTTGCTCTATGCTTAAGTAGCAATGCTTTAATGACCATCAGGTAAGCTTGTCTGAGATTGTAAGATGCAAGTAAGCTTTAATAAGCATACTGTTAAAGAATTATCAACATTGAAAGCCTTTTTGTTGTTGCCATGCAGAGAATATTTACATAACTAGATAATTTATAAGACTTGGTTATTAAAATGCATATGACAGTATTTGTAATAAAGGACAGGATTACAGTATTTTCAGAAATTCATTACATTTGTTGGAGAATTGCAGTCATCTTTGCAGGCTTTACCCGTAAACTAAACAGAAAACCAATCTATCATGTGTGGTACATAACTTGTGCAGGAATCATTTAAGCAATTTATCTGTAGCTTGTTTCTTGTTTGCTGTTCATTTTTTTTACTTTGATCCCCATGAAACAAGTAGATAGTTGTCAGGCAGCAGGTCTTTTCTGGATAAGAAACATTTTTTCAAGTGGTTGCATCAGAGATTTTTACTTTCAGCATGCTACTTGGTACTTTAATAAAGCTGAATATAAATTATAATTAGAACTGCAGTGCAAGGAGAAGTGGTTTGAGTTGAGTGCTGTTTGTTTTTCTTATACTTGATTTTGACTGGCATTCCAGTAATGTATTTAAAAAGTAATTTATTTTTTCTTGCCTCACAACCTTTTTGTTTCCATCTAGATATTAAGTAACTGTCATGCAACCAATGCATTGAAATATTTTTTTTCCTTCTACACTTCATTTTGTCTTAATTGGACTCATAATGACAATTTGGCACCCAGGGCAGCGTATTTAATTAAAGTCCCAGCTTTTATGGTTTTTAGCATATGTCGCCCCCTTTCTAGTTGACCACACTCCTTCCCATTGAGCTCATCCATTCAGCTGTCTCCTGCAGCCCCCCCTTTGATTTGAAGTCATCGGCCATCACTGTCTGTTTCTCATAAAGTTACTGATTTTCGGACAAATAACTGAAGATGGAAGTCACTGCATAGTGACAGTTATGAGTCAAACATCACAGGCATCACAAATGCATGTGAATACAAAACCTGATCACTGTTGCAGCTACCTAAGCTATATGAGATGTCCTGTCAAGGAAGTGTCCGCCCAGCCAGCCAGCCAACCAGCATACAAAGCTGTAGGGCACCTTGTCCTATCTGTTGTACAATGCAGAGCGTTCATGTCTAAAATGAGATAGGTTAAAGCCCTCCCAGATATAAGAATAGTAATAATAAAGGTCTCACAACCTGACATAAAAATAGTAAAACAGGGTGACAGAGGAAAGGTGTAGCTTCTACAACAGAGAGTTAGATAACTATTTACTGTTATTTTCCGTTTTCTTAAAGAACTGCACCATGTGCATCACTAGATCAGTGTTGCAGTAGCCTAAGCTATATCAGATAAATACCAGAGCCAAGAAAGAAAGAAAGAGCAGGAAGAAGGGTCAGAGTTCAGAAACCCATGGAGATTACTGTGCTCTGGACCTGGAGATGGAGTCTAGCTTGTAGTGTGTGTGATAAAAGCATTTAAAGATAACCAGCATGTTGCCTCTATTATATTTCTAGAGTCTGTAGAGTCTGCCCCTTTCAAAAAGTCATTGAAGAAGACAGAGAACTGTAGCAGTCAGCCCTGACTTTAACTGGACGTGTCTTATAATAATAAGAATAAAAAAAAAAAATAGCATGAAACAGCGTTGTTACCTCACAGCAAGAGGTTCTCCCATTTGATTCTTGGCATGGCTTGGGAGTGCCTTCTGTGTGGAGTCTGCATGTCTTCCCCATGGTTGGGTAGCATTCAAAAGACATGCGTGTTTAAATGGGTGTGCCTTCGTTGAAGGTTGGGCGTCGAGCTGGCACCTCGGCATTTTGTAAAAATCTACTGCCAATCATTAGCAGACTGGAGTTCCACTGTGGCGACCCCTTACCGGGAAAAAGCCGAAAAGACAAACAACAACAACATCATTAGTGGTGTAGCCGTTATTACTGACACCCTTGAGGATTTCTGCCCTCTATGTCTTTTTTATTTCTGAGGCAGTCACTTTTGTCTTTTCCTCATGGCCACTTACATTAAGCTACAGTTTGGGTTTCTTTTACAGAAACAACAAGGCATTTCACATCTACTACTGAAACCCCCTGTCTACAAATTTCAGCTTTCCCTTTTCAACTTGCAAAAGGCATGTAAAGTAACAAATATAAGTTTACACTGCTGTATGTCTTTATTGTTATTTGGTAACTGAGCTAGCAGTCCATTTTGAATTACTTGCTTACATCTTCTTCTCAGATAATTGTAAAAACAACTGCATCAGTTTAGGCTAAGGAAACGTTTGTGACCTCCACCCACACACACACACACATGCACTTTAATAGCTTATCTATTGTTAGCTAATTTAATTTGGGATAGGAATGAGTTTGCATGCCTTCAACTATTAACTAAGCATTTTTAGTTCATAATTAACAATGTAGATGATTTTAAATGGGTCCCTTTGCCGTTACTTGTGCCAAAGTTGCCTGCATAGCCTGACTGTCTCCTGCTACTGTAATTGTTTATCTCTGCCTGCTTCACTCCTCTCCCACCCCCAAATCCCCAGCCACCCCTGGATCTTTACATTTACTTGCTCTTAACTCATCCTACAATTTAGTACTTATTACCCACCCATTAAAGAGATATACATAAAAAGCCCTCTTTCAGCTTCTATCCTCTGTCAAGTTCTGCTGCAACCCATTTCACAGACTTAAAACTTTCTTTACAGGCATTCTGAACCCACTTTTTTCCATATACACTCTTGCTTGCCAACACCTTTATTAATGTTCGACTTTCATATGGCGGAGACCATATGATTGAAAATTTGAATGTTCGAAAAAAATAATTAAACAAAAAAACTAAACAGTGCTAGCAGGGGGACAAGCCCCTATCCACCCTCCACATCCCCGCTATTTAAATATACCAACTCCGAGACTGCAATTCCAGTAAAGGGAAAACTTTCCATTCCGTAGTCTATATATATATATATATATATATATATATATATATATATATATATATATATGGGTCTACTATGTAATCCCGAAATTCTGAAATCCCGAATTTCAGTATTTTGAAATTACATAGCTTAAAGCCCAACTACAACACACATTTCTGAAACCCCATAAATGTGAAATTCAAAATCCCGAATGTACTCTACACATACAGCACACACATACACATACATACAACTCCCCCCCACAATCAAATAGATAATACTACATTATAGATAAGCAAGGGGAAGCCCCCCTCGCACCCTCCATTTGGGAGACTGCACCTCCACACCCCCCTACTTATATATTCTAACTCTGAGATAGTACAAACAGACACACAAAATAAACACACACCCACACATTTTATAGTCCCTCAAACACACACATCACAGTCATAACACACACTTACACACACTAAAGCCCCTAACCAAAACCATTACACATACATACTTACCTACATTTCCACCCATCCATCCACACACCGCACCGGCGAAAGTGGAAATTCAACATCTCCATGCTTCGGGATATTGAATTTCACGCTTCTGTGGATTTCAGAATAGTGAGTTTTCCACTATGTAATTTAGAAATACTGAAATTTGGGATTTCAGTATTTCTGGATTAAATATTGGACATATATATATATATATATATATATATATATATATATATATATATATATATATATATATATAAATATGTATCTATATATATATATATATATATATATATATATATATATATATATATATATATATATATACATATACATACATATGACACACACACACACATGCACACACACACACATATACACACACACAAACACACGCACACACACACACACACACACACACATACTAATACTACAAATGCACTGTTTTTAGATACTCATATAATTACTTATGTACTTTGGACTACTATCCTTCTCATCAGTAATATAACTACTTATAGCTCGTACTTTGGACTACTAGCCTTCTCATCAGTAATATAACTACTTATAGCTTGTACTTTGGATTATTATCCTTCTCAACAGTAATATAACTACTTGTAGCTAGTATTTAGGACTACTTCTGTCTTATCAGAAATATAACTACATATCACTAGTACTTTGGACTAATAGCCTTCTCATCAGTAATATAACTACTTATTGTTCGTACTTTGGACTACTAGCCTTCTCACCAGTAATATAACTACTTATAGTTCATACTTCGGACTACTAACCTTCTCATCAGTAATATAATTACTTATAGCTCGTACTTTGGACTACTATCCTTCACATCAGTAATATAACTACTTATAGCTTGTACTTTGGACTACTAGCCTTCTCATCAGTAATATAACTACTTAAAGCTAGAAGTTTGGACTACTAGCCTTCTTATCAATAATATAACTACTTATAGCACATACTTTGGTCTACTATCCTTCTCATCAGTAATATAAGTACTTATAGCTAGTACTTTGGATTATTATCCTTCTCATCAGTAATATAACTACTTGTAGCTAGTATTTTGGACTACTTCCGTCTCATCAGTAATATAACTACTTATCGCTAGTACTTTGGACTGCTAGCCTTCTCATCAATAATATAACTACTTATTGCTCGTACTTTGGACTACTATCCTTCTCATCAGTAATATAACTATATATAGCTAGTACTTTGGATTACTATCCTCTCATCAGTAATATAATTACTCATAGGTAGTACTTTGGACTACTAGCCATCTCATCAGTAATATAACTACTTATATCTCGTACTTCGGACTACTATCCTTCTCATCGGTAATATAACTACTTATATCTCGTACTTCGGACTACTATCCTTCTCATCAGTAATCAAACTACTTATAGCTAGTACTTTGCACTACTAGCCTTTTCATCAATAATATAACTACTTATACTTAGTACTTTGGACTACTAGCTTTCTCATCAGTAATATAACTACTTATAGTTCGTACTTTGGACTACTAGCCTTTGCATCAGTAATATAACTACTTATAGCTTATACTTTGAACTACTAGCCTCCCCATCAGTAATAAATGTATAGCTAGTACGTTGGAATAATAGACTTCTCTTCAGTAATATAACTACTTATAGCTAGTAATTTGGACTACTATCCTTCTCATCAGTAATATAACTATGTATAGCTAGAACTTTAGACTACTAGCCATCTCATCAGTAATATAACTACTTATAGCTCGTACTTTGGACTACTATACTTCTCATCAGTAATATAACTACTTATAGCTCGTACTTTGGATTATTATCCTTCTCATCAGTAATATAACTACTTGTAGCTAGTATTTTGGACTACTTCTGTCTCATCAGAAATATAACTACATATCACTAGTACTTTCGATTAATAGCCTTCTCATCAGTAATATAACTACCTATTGTTCATACTTTGGACTACTAGCCTTCTCATCAGTAATATAACTACTTATAGTTCATACTTTGGACTACTAGCCTTCTCATCAGTAATATAACTACTTATCGCTTGTACTTTGGACTACTTGCCTTCCCATCAGTAGTATACTTATAGCTAGTACTTTGGACTAATAGTCTTCTCATCAGTAATATAACTACTTATAGCTATTACTTTGGACTACTAGGGTTCTCATCAGTAATATAACTAATTATAGCTCATACTTTGGACTACTATCCTTCTCATCAGTAATATAACTACTTATAGCTTGTACTTTGGACTACTAGCTTTCTCATACTTTGGACTATGAGCCTTCTCATCAGTAATATAACTACTTATAGCTAGTACTTTGGATTATTATCCTTCTCATCAGTAATATAACTACTTGTAGCTAGTATTTTGGACTACTTCCGTCTCATCAGTAATATAACTACTTATCGCTAGTACTTTGGATTATTATCCTTCTCATCAGTAATATAACTACTTATCGCTAGTACTTTGGACTACTAGCCTTTTCATCAGTAATATAACTACTTTTAGTTTGTACTTTGGACTACTAGCCTTTTCATCAGTAATATAACTACTTATAGTTCATACTTTGGACTACTAGCCTTCCCATCAGTAATATAACTATGTATAGTTCGTACTTTGGACTACTAACCTTCTCATCAGTAATATAACTACTTATAGCTTGTACTTTGGACTACTAGCCCGCCCATCAGTAGTATACTTATAGCTAGTACTTTGGACTAATAGCCTTCTCATCAGTAATATAACTACTTATTTCTCATACTTCGGACTACTATCCTTCTCATCAGTAATATAACTACTTATAGCTCGTACTTTGGACTACTAGCCCTCCCATCAGTAGTATAGCTAGCACTTTGGACTAATAGCCTTCTCATCAGTAATATAACTACTTATATCTCGTACTTCGGACTACTATCCTTCTAATCAGTAATATAAATACTTATATCTCGTACTTCGGACTACTAGCCTTCTCATCAGTCATATAACTACTTACAGTCCATACTTTGGACTACTAGCCTTCCCATCAGTAATATAACTATGTATAGCTCGTACTTTGGACTACTAGCCTTCTCATCAGTAATATAACTACTTATAGCTCATACTTTGGACTACTATCCTTCTCATCAGTAATATAACTATATATAGCTAGTACTTTGGACTACTAGCCATGTCATCAGTAATATAACTACTTATATCTCGTACTTCGGACTACTATCCTTTTCATCACTAATATAATTACTTGTAGCTCCTACTTTGGACTACTATCCTTCTTATCAGTAATCAAACTACTTATAGCTAGTACTCTGCACTACTAGCCTTTTCATCAGTAATATAACTACTTATAGTTAGTACTTTGGACTAATAGCCTTCTCATCAGTAATATAACTACTTATAGTTCGTACTTTGGACTACTAGCCTTTGCATCAGTAATATAACTACTTATAGCTTGTACTTAGAACTACTAGCCTCTCCATCAGTAATAAATGTATAGCTAGTACGTTGGAATAATAGACTTCTCTTCAGTAATATAACTACTTATAGCTAGTAATTTGGACTACTATCCTTCTTATCAGTAATATAACTATGTATAGCTAGAACTTTGGACTACTAGCCATCTCATCAGTAATATAACTACTTGTAGCTAGTATTTTGGACTACTTCTGTCTCATCAGAAATATAACTACATATCGCTAGTACTTTCGACCAATAGCCTTCTCATCAGTAATATAACTACTTATTGTTCGTGCTTTGGACTACTAGCCTTCTCATCAGTAATATAACTACTTATAGCTTGTACTTTGGACTACTTGCCTTCCCATCAGTAGTATACTTATAGCTAGTACTTTGGTCTAATAGTCTTCTCATCAGTAATATAACTACTTATAGCTAGTACTTTGGACTACTAGGGTTCTCATCAGTAATATAACTAATTATAGCTCATACTTTGGACTACTATCCTCCTCATCAGTAATATAACTACTTATAGCTTGTACTTTGGACTACTAGCCTTCTCATCAGTAATATAACTACTTATAGCTTGTACTTTGGTCTACTTCTCATCAGTAAAAAAACTACTTTTAGCTAGTACTTTGGATTATTATCCTTCTCATCAGTAATATAACTACTTGTAGCTAGTATTTTGGACTACTTCCGTCTCATCAGTAATATAACTACTTATCGCTAGTACTTTGGACTACTAGCCTTTTCATCAGTAATATAACTACTTTTAGTTCGTACTTTGGACTACTAGCCTTTTCATATGTAATATAACTACTTATAGTTCATACTTTGGACTACTAGCCTTCCCATCAGTAATATAACTATGTATAGTTCGTACTTTGGACTACTAACCTTCTCATCAGTAATATAACTACTTATAGCTTGTACTTTGGACTACTGGCCCTCCCATCAGTGGTATACTTATAGCTAGTACTTTGGACTAATAGCCTTCTCATCAGTAATATAACTACTTATATCTCGTACTTCAGACTACTATCCTTCTCACCAGTAATATAACGACTTATATCTCGTACTTTGGACTACTAGCCTTCTCATCAGTAATATAACTACTTATAGCTCATACTTTGAACTACTATCCTTCTCATCAGTAATATAACTACTTATTGCTCGTACTTTAGACTACTATCATTCTCATCAGTAATATAACTATATATAGCTAGTACTTTGGACTACTAGCCATGTCATCAGTAATATAACTACTTATATCTCGTACTTCAGACTACTATCCTACTCATCAGTAATATAACTACTTATAGCTAGTACTTCAGACTACTATCCTTTTCATCAGTAATATAACTACTTATAGCTCGTACTTTGGACTACTAGCCTTCTCATCAGTAATATAACTACTTATAGCTAGTACTTTGTACTACTAGCCTTTTCATCAGTAATATAACTACTTATAGTTCATACTTTGGAATCTTGCCTTTGCATCAGTAATATAACTACTTATAGCTTGTACTTTGAACTACTAGCCTCCCCATCAGTAATAAACATATAGCTAGTACTTTGGAATAATAGACTTCTCTTCGGTAATATAACTACTTATAGCTAGTAGTTTGGACTACTATCCATCTCATCAGTAATTTAACTACTTATAGCTAGTACTCTGGACTACTATCCTTCTCATCAGTAATATAACTAGATATAGCTCATACTTTGGACTACTATCCATCTTATCAGTATTATAGCTAGTTATAGCTCGTACTTTTTACTACTATTCTTCTCATCAGTAATGTAAGTACTTATAGCTAGTACTTTGGACTACTATCCTTTTCATCAGTAATATGACTACTTATAGCAAGTACTTTGGACTGATATCCTTTTCATCATTATTTTAACTACTTATAGTTCGTACTTTGGACTGCTATACTTCTAATCAGTAATATAACTACTTAAAGCTCGTACTTTGGACTGATATTCTTCTAATCAGTAATATAACTACTTATAGTTAGTACTTTAGACGACTATCCTTTTCATCAGTAATATAACTACTTATAGCTCGTACTTCGGACTACTATCCGTCTCAACAGTAATATAACAACTTGTAGCTCGTACTTTGGACTACTATCCTTCTCATCAGTAATCAAACTACTTATAGCTAGTACTTTGTACTACTAGCCTTCTCATCAGTAATATAACTACTTATAGTTAGTACTTTGGACTACTAGCTTTCTCGGCAGTAACATAACTACTTATAGTTCGTACTTTGGACTACTAGCCTTTGCATCAGTAATATAACGACTTACAGCTTGTACTTTGGACTGATAGCCTCCCCATCAGTAATAAACATATAGCTAGTACTTTTGACTAATAGACTTTTCTTCAGTAATATAACTACTTATAGCTAGTAATTTGGACTACTATCCTTCTGTTCAGTAATATAACTAGTTATAGCTCATACTTTGGACTACTATCCATCTCATCAGTAATATAACTACTTATAGCTAGTACTTTGTACTACTAGCCTTCTCATCAGTAATATAACTACTTATAGCTAGTACTTTGTACTACTAGCCTTCTCATCAGTAATATAACTACTTATAGTTAGTACTTTCAACTGCTAGCTTTCTCGGCAGTAACATAGCTACTTATAGTTCGTACTTTGGACTACTAGCCTTTGCATCAGTAATATAACTACTTATAGTTCATACTTTGGACTGCTAGCCTTCCCATCAGTAATATAACTACATATAGCTCATACTTTGGACTGCTATCCATCTCATCAGTAATATAAATAGTTATAGTCCGTACTTTGGACTACTATCCTTCTTATCAGTAATATAACTACTTATAGTTCATACTTTGGACTGCTAGCCTTCCCATCAGTAATATAACTACATATAGCTCATACTTTGGACTACTATCCTTCTTATCAGTAATATAACTACTTATAGTTCATACTTTGGACTGCTAGCCTTCCCATCAGTAATATAACTACTTATAGTTCATACTTTGGACTGCTAGCCTTCCCATCAGTAATATAACTACATATAGCTCATACGTTGGACTGCTATCCATCTCATCAGTAATATAACTAGTTATAGTTCGTACTTTGGACTACTATCCTTCTTATCAGTAATATAACTACTTATAGTTCATACTTTGGACTGCTAGCCTTCCCATCAGTAATATAACTACATATAGCTCATACTTTGGACTACTATCCTTCTTATCAGTAATATAACTACTTATAGCTCATACTTTGGACTGATATTCTTCTCATCAGTAATCAAACTACTTATAGCTAGTACTTTGTACTACTAGCCTTCCCATCAGTAATTTAACTACTTATAGTTAGTACTTTGGCCTACTAGCCTTCTCATCAGTAATATAACTACTTATAGTTTATACTTTGGGCTAATAGCCTTTGCATCAGTAATATAACTACTTATAGCTTGTACTTTGGACTCCTAGCCTCCCCATCAATAATAAATGTATAGCTAGTACTTTGGACTCATAGACTTCTCTTCAGTAGTATAACTATTTATAGCTAGTAATTTGGACTGCTAGCCTTCTCATCCATAATATAACTAACTATAGCTAGAACTTTGCATTACTAGCCATCTCATTAGTAAAATAACTACTTATAGCTCGTACTTTGGACTACTATCCTTCTCATCAGTAATATAACTATATATAGCTAGTACTTTGGACTACTATCCTCTCATCAGTAATATAACTACTTATAGGTAGTACGTTGGACTACTAGCCATCTCATCAGTAATATAACTACTTATAGCTCGTACTTTGGACTACTATCCTTCTCATCAGTAATCAAACTACTTATAGCTAGTACTTTGTACTACTAGTCTTCTCATCAGTAATATAACTACTTATAGTTAGTATTTTGGACTACTAGCCTTCTCATCAGTAATATAACTACTTATAACTTGTAATTTGGACTACTAGCCTCCCCATCAGTAATAAATGTATAGCTAGTAATTTGGACTAATAGACTTCTCTTCAGTAATATAACTAGTTATAGCTAGTAAGTTAGACTGCTAGCCTTCTCATCAGTAATATAACTACATAGAACTCATACTTTGGACTACTATCCTTCTCATCAGTAATATAACTACTTATAGCTCGTACTTTGGACTACTATCCTTTTCATCAGTAATATAACTACTTATAGCTAGTACTTTCGACTACTATCCTTCTCATCAGTAATATAACTAGTTATAGCTCATACTTTGGACTACTATCAATCTCATCAGTAATATAACTAGTTATAGATTGTACTTTGGACTACTATCCTTCTCATCTGTAATATAACTACTTATAGCTCATACTTTGGACTACTATCCTTCTCATCAGTAATATAACTACTTATAGCTAGTACTTTGGACTGATATACTTGTCATCAGTACTTTATCTACTTTTACTTTAGTCCTTTGTACTACTATCCTTCTCATCAGTAATATAACTACTTATAGCTCGTACTTTGGACTACTATCCTTTTCATCAGTAATATAACTACTTATAGCTAGTACTTTCGACTACTATCCTTCTCATCAGTAATATAACTAGTTATAGCTCATACTTTGGACTACTATCAATCTCATCAGTAATATAACTAGTTATAGATTGTACTTTGGACTACTATCCTTCTCATCTGTAATATAACTACTTATAGCTCATACTTTGGACTGATATACTTGTCATCAGTACTTTATCTACTTTTACTTTAGTCCTTTGCACTACTAACCTTCTCATCAGTAATATAACTACTTGTAGCTAGTATTGTGGACTACTATCCTTCTCATCAGTAATATAACTACTTATAGCTAGTACTTTGGACTGATATACTTGTCATCAGTACTTTATCTACTTTTACTTTAGTCCTTTGCACTACTAACCTTCTCATCAGTAATATAACTACTTGTAGCTAGTATTGTGGACTACTATCCTTCTCATCAGTAATATAACTATGTATAGCTCGTACTTTGGACTACTAGCCTTCTCATCAGTAATATAACTACTGATAGCTAGTACTTTGAACTACTAGAAGTCTTATCAGTGATATAACTACTTATAGCTTGTATTTTGGATTATTATCCTTCTCATCAGTAATATAACTACATGTAGCTAGTATTTTGGACTACTTCTGTCTCATCAGAAATATAACTACATATTGCTAGTACTTTGGACTAATAGCCTTCTCATCAGTAATATAACTACTTATAGTAAGTATTTTGGACTACTTGCCTTCCCATCAGTAGTATACATATAACTAGTACTTTGGACTACTAGCCCTCCCATCAGTAGTATACTTATAGCTAGTACTTTGGACTAATAGCCTTCTCTTCAGTAATAAAACTACTTATAGCTAGTAGTTTTGACTACTAGCATTTTCATCAGTAATATTACTACTTATATCTCGTACTTCGGACTACTATCCTTCTCATCAGTAATATAACTATATATAGCTAGTACTTTGGACTACTATCCTCTCATCAGTAATATAATTATTTATAGGTAGTACTTTGGACTACTAGCCATCTCATCAGTAATATAACTACTTATATCTCGTACTTCGGACTACTATCCTTCTCATCAGTAATATAACTACTTGTAGCTCGTACTTTGGACTACTATCCTTCTCATCAGTAATCAAACTACTTATAGCTACTACTTTGTACTACTAGCCTTCTCATCAGTAATATAACTACTTATAGTTAGTACTTTGGACTACTAGCCTTCTCTTCAGTAATATAACTACTTATAGTTTATACTTAGGACTACTAGCCTTCCTATCTGTAATATACTTATAGCTTGTACTTTGGAGTAATAGCCTTCTCTTCAGTAATATAACTAAGTATAGTTAGTAGTTTGGACTACTATCCTTTTCATCAGTGATATAACTACTTATAACTCATACTTTGGTCTACTATCCTTCTCATCAGTAATAGAACTACTTATAGCTCATACTTTGGACTACTTTCCTTCTCATCAATTATATAATTACTTATAACTAGTACTTTGGACTACTATACTTCTCATCAGTA
The DNA here is from genome assembly GCF_019279795.1 of Protopterus annectens. Classification (NCBI taxonomy): domain Eukaryota; kingdom Metazoa; phylum Chordata; order Ceratodontiformes; family Protopteridae; genus Protopterus; species Protopterus annectens. The sequence continues at coordinate 338,111,908 of NC_056743.1, forward strand.
ATATATTTACTTATAACTTGTACTTTGGACTACAATCATTCTCATCAGCAATATAACTACTTATGGCTTGGTCTTTGGACTTCTTCCTTCTCATCAGTAATATAACTACTTATAGCTAGTACTTTGGACTACTATCCTTCTCATCAGTAATATAACTACTTATAGCTAGTACTCTGGACTACTATACTTCTCATCAGTAATATAACTACTTATCGCTAGTACTTTGGACTACTATCCTTCTCATCAGTAATATAACTACTTATAGCTCATACTGTGGACTACTAGCCTTCGCATCAGTAGTATAACTACTTATAGCTAGTACTTTGGACTACTATCCTTTTCATCAGTAATATAACTACTTATAGCTCATACTTTGGACTACTAGCCTTCTCATCAGTAATATAAATACTTATAGCTAGTACTTTGCACTACTAGCCTTCTCATCAGTAATATAACTACTTATAGCTAGTACTTCAGACTACTATCCTTTTCATCAGTAATATAACTACTTATAGCTCGTACTTTGGACTACTAGCCTTCTCATCAGTAATATAACTACTTATAGCTAGTACTTTGGACTACTAGCCTTCTCATCAGTAATATAACTACTTATAGCTCATACTTTGGACTACTAGCCTTCTCATCAGTAATATAACTACTTATAGCTAGTACTTTGGACTACTATCCTTCTCATCAGTAATATAACTACTTATAGCTAGTACTCTGGACTACTATACTTCTCATCAGTAATATAACTACTTATCGCTAGTACTTTGGACTACTATCCTTCTTATCAGTAATATAACAACTTATAGCTCATACTTTGGACTACTAGCCTTCTCATCAGTAGTATAACTACTTATAGCTAGTAATTTGGACTACTATCCTTTTCATCAGTAATATAACTACTTATAGCTCATACTTTGGACTACTAGCCTTCTCATCAGTAATATAACTACTTATAGCTAGTACTTTGCACTACTAGCCTTCTCATCAGTAATATAACTACTTATAGCTAGTACTTCAGACTACTATCCTTTTCATCAGTAATATAACTACTTATAGCTCGTACTTTGGACTACTAGCCTTCTCATCAGTAATATAACTACTTATAGCTAGTACTTTGGACTACTAGCCTTCTCATCAGTAATATAACTACTTATAGCTCATACTTTGGACTACTAGCCTTCTCATCAGTAATATAACTACTTATAGCTAGTACTTTGGACTACTAGCCTTCTCATCAGTAATATAACTACTTATAGCTCGTACTTTGGACTACTAGCCTTCTCATCAGTAATATAACTACTTATAGCTAGTACTTTGGACTACTAGCCTTCTCATCAGTAATATAACTACTTATAGCTCATACTTTGGACTACTAGCCTTCTCATCAGTAATATAACTACTTATAGCTCATACTTTGGACTACTATACCTCTCATCAGTAATATAACTACTTATAGCTAGTACTTTGCACTACAATACTTCTCATCAGTAATATAACTACTTATAGCTAATACTTTGCACTACTAGCCTTCTCATCAGTAATATAACTACTTATAGCTCATACTTTGCACTACTATACTTCTCATCAGTAATATAACTACTTATAGCTCATACTTTGCACTACTATACCTCTCATCAGTAATATAACTACTTATATCTAGTACTTTTCACTACTAGCCTTCTCATCAGTAATATAACTACTTATAGCTCATACTTTGCACTACTATACTTCTCATCAGTAATATAACTACTTATAGCTCATACTTTGGACTACTATACCTCTCATCAGTAATATAACTACTTATAGCTAGTACTTTGCACTACTAGCCTTCCCATCAGTAATATAACTACTTATAGCTCATACTTTGCACTACTATACTTCTCATCAGTAATATAACTACTTATAGCTAGTACTTTTGATGACTATCCTTCTCATCAATAATGCAACTGCTTGAACCAGTTGACCCTTGACCACAGCTTTCTTTTGAAAGAATGTATACGAACTTGATACATGGAGTAAGGAGATGGAGTGGCTTTCCTGTACATCTGAGATAGTTAACAATGATTATCAAAATCCTTGATCAACTGAACATCCAAGTAGGCAATGGTAGTAGCACTCTAGCTATGAATAAATGTTAAAAAGGAAGTTGTACCATTTATATAATTAATAAAGCCCTTAATATCCAACTCATTGCCCTTCCAAATGATGAAAATATCATCCAGATAATGTAGATATAATCTAAAATAACATCAGTAAGGGCACCCATTGATACAATGACATTGCCACGCCAACATCACTATGTTGGCAAAAAGGAAACCCACAAGAGATCTCATAGCAATCCCCTCCTTTTGAGATAAAATGTGCCATTAAAGCAAATAAAATTATTCTCAAGGGTCAACTCCATTAACTCCTCATAGAGGTTGCTTTTTTCTTGGTACAGTTCTTTCTTATTTAATACTCACTGACCCAGGTCACTCTCAGTTCATGGGGGTCACAGTATATAAGTCCTTAACGTCAGTGGTAATAAGGATGTCATCATCACCAAATTCCAAAGAATTGATTTTCTTCAAGAAGTGCCAAGAGTCTTTACAGAGGCCCTCCTCCTCCTTCAGCCAAGCTGAATGTTGAGATAGCATGCATAAGCACATGTAACAGAACCCCCTCCCATCAACAATGGGACTCATGGTCGCGTACCATAAAGTCTTAACCCCCTCCCATCAACAACTGGACTCATGGTTGGGTCCCATAAAGTCTTAATCCCCTCCCATCAACAATGGGACTCATGGGTGGGTCCCATAAAATCTTATGGATCTTTGGGACCCCAAAGATGTTGGGCGCTCTAGGCATAGAAATGTTCAAATAAATATATTCATCCATGCAGATCCTTCTTTCTATAAACATGTCCTGAATCTGGACACCAAATTTTGATATGCCCTGTATAATTAATTCAAGCTAGAAACTATATATGCTTGACCTTGCAGGATATTCAGAATTCTATGACTATAGTCCATTTTTATATTATCCATTATAATCAATCCACCTCTCTTTATCTGGGGTCAAGATATGGACACTTTGACTCTTCAAATACTTTTAATTAAGTCAAATTGTTCTTCCATTATATCTGTAGCTTTAACTTTGCCAGGGTGAACAAAATAATTTCTCAAGTCCTTTCCACACACCGTTTCATATAATGCCAAAAGGGGGCATAATGGTGGAGTAAAAGTACCAGCCACCTTGAAAGTACTCAAAATGTCAGGCACATCACCCAGAAGGAAGGAGAGATTATGTTTTCTTAAGTATAATTTCAAATCAATAATCAATTCAGTTAACTTAGCCTGTCTATCGGGAACAAAAGACAACCCCTTTGAAAACAGTTGCACACATTCAGGATCCAAGGGGATGCTAGAATAGTTATAAATCTTGAAAACACCAACATTTGCAACCAAAATGTTTGGTTTATTAGGCTTAATTGCTGGGAAAATCTGCTCATCAGTCCACTCATACTATCTCCTCCTGCTCTGATTGCATCGAGGTGGGTTGGAGTTTTGAGGTTAGGCCAATACTTCTGATAATGTAGATTCATCTGTGGAGGAGCAGTTCTGCCTTCCTATCCCCACTGACTGTTCAGATAGGGTGTGCCTGTGATCTTCTCTGATCTGTGTAAAGTTGGCCTCTCTAAAAGGGCTGCATTCAAGGTGACCTCATCATTATTATACTCTACATTTGAACTGACACCAGTTTAAGACGTAACATAATTTGTATTAAGCACCAAAGCACCCTTATGGTTGCCTAATCTTTCAGTGCCCCACATATAACTCTCAGGTGATGATGGATAAATCAGCTAACCCTCCTTCACAGACCTACAAATAAATATTATTTAGAGTTTGCATTTTCTGTACAGTTCACAAATATTGTAGTTATTTTGCAATCCATATGTAAGTAGCATATAGCATACAGAGCAATGTGTCGCTCAGTGATTGAAGGATTTTATCGATGTAGTGCTTCATCAGAAAAGTACTGGACAAATGCAGCACCATTGTATGTTTCTGCTTCTTTGTGTAAAAATGTCAAAGAAACAAATCCTGCCTTTACTACCTGAAAAGGAGTTGTGACATCTTGCAATAATCTTCTTACGTTACAGAACAGTCGTAACTATGAAAGCCCTCCTACTTCTCAAAAATCAATTAATATCTTTCAATTTCATGTATAATCATTAATAGTGAAAGGAATCAGTATAATTACAGATCAGGTAGACATTAGGATTAGTACTGCATTCTATTATTTCATGGTAAGAAACTCTATATAATAATTCTGTTACATGAACCATGGGCAAGACTGAAGAGACAACATTAAATCTAAAAATAATAGCATGATTTTATGTGTACAAGGTTCTACCTGTGACTTTTGGAATAGGCCTACAACTCGAGCACTGTATTTATTATTGCTAAAAGTTGTACAAGGGCAAGTGAAGCTACATGACTAGCAATGCATTTCAGCACAATAGAAGTAAGTTAAAAGGCAGCACAGTAACCCTCTGGTAAAATCTTTGCTTCACAGATCCTGGAACCTGAGATCTCTGCCTTAAAGTTACATGATCCAGGGTTCAAACCTGACTTTCACTCAATGCGTAGAATTTGAATGTTTATTGGGGGGGGGGCATGGCCAAGATGCTGTCAGGTTAGCAGCAGATTTATTCTGCTCTGCTGTTCTGCTTCATTTCTGACAGGAAATTCTATTTCTAAGTTATCCTATTACTTTTTTTAATCAAATACTACTACTTGAGTTGTCCTGAAGGATAGTATCATTTTTTCATATACCAATATCTTCCTCTCAGAATATCTTGAAAATCTCTTCATTTATAAACCAGAATGAGTCACACAAAAGCAAGCTCTCAGGACTCATCTTTCAAAAAGAAGCCTCAGTCTGTTCTTACCAACATTCAAGACCTCCCGTTGAAATGGACAAAATGGACAACAAATCAGATAATGTTCAAAATAAATGGAACAAATACAAAATCAGCAGAGAACACAGATATCGGAGAGAGAGGATGCCTTCAATGATGTGGAAGGGAGAATATCTGAAGATGAAAACAAAATAGAATTTTTACTGAAACAAAATACTCTACATTTAAACAAAATAGATGACCTGGAAAACAGATCTCTGAGAAACAACATCTGCATTTTTGGGTTATCTGAAAAAACTGAAGGGAGAAGTAGGACAAATTTTTTAACATCCTGCCTCCAAAAAATTCTTTATTTACCTCAACCAATGTAATTTGGCATTGAGAGAGCACACAAGTTTTTGGCTGTTTCTTCTTCTAAAAATAACTCAACTCTGATATCTACTATTGTAAGAATTTTTTTCATCACAGGACGAAGAACTAACTTTAAAAAAAGCCTGGACAAAATCTTCTACCAGCTTACAGGATAAAATAATAAAATTAGACAATGATTATTCTTTTGTTGTGATGCCCAGGAAGAAACGCTTCCTGCCTTTAATAAACCAACTTAAAAAAGACATGTTAAAGTACACTTGCTTTTTCCAGCCAGACTGGACATAGACAATGCCATGACAGTCTTGAAATCAAAAATGTAATAAATCAAATAAAGAATATGGATTGGACTAAAAGTTTTCTGAAGAGATAAGCTAAAAGAAATAGCTGGAAAGTGAACGAAAGAAGGAAGTAATTAAAAGAAAAGTGACTCTTCATTTAAATTCAGATATTAGTCATCAGCCCATACAATATTATTTGTACAGCAATAACTTGATATGTTTTCCTTTAACATGATTATAATCAAAAGGAAAACTGGATGCATCCTTCAGTAAGGGAATTCTTTTACCATTTTATAATTTTTAATATTTTTTATAATTAGCATATTCATATATAAATATAATACACGCATATAGGATGGATTGGGAAATTAATAATTGTTTTAACGATAAATGACGTATGTGTTACCTTTACATTGCTACAAATACAGCATACAGGCCTCCTCCTCTCTCTCTCTCTCTCTCTATATATATATATATATATATATATATATGCTTTTTTTCTTATAGTAATTATTGGATTTTGTTCATATTTCTTGGTTTCATATATAAAGTTGCAAATTACAGTCTTTTTAAAGTGTTTTTATATTAATATATATTAATTACTAAACTTTTTAAAGTGTTTTTATATTAATATATATTCATTACTAAACTAATAAGAAGGGGTAGGTGAAGGAAGAAAAAAATACGGGCATGTTTAATTATTTTTTTTATGTTTGTGTTTTGTCTCTGGTTAATTTGTGAGATACATGAATTGTGAACGCTTCTATTTAAATTGTCCTTTTCTAGATTGTTTGTTTGTCCAGTCTGAGTTTGGGAAATGCTGGTTGCTTATGCTTCTGGATGTTAGAAATTACTTTGGGCATTTTTTTAATCTGTCTCTCCTCTTTTATTCCTCTGATTTAGTAATGTATGCAGTTGGGCTCTTGTTATTTTGTTGCATTGTTGAGCAGTCTTGTTGGTCATAGTGTATCGATTGCAAAGATCGCAGTCTGTGTGAGCAAGTTAATAGATTTACCTTAGGTGGTTTATGCTTAATGGCTCTAACTGACCCTGTGTCCTGATAGTATGAACAATGGCTCTAACTGACCCTGTGTACTGATAGTATGAACAATGGCTCTAACTGACCCTGTGTCCTGATAGTATGAACAATGGCTCTAACTGACCCTGTGTACTGATAGTATGAACAATGGCTCTAACTGACCCTGTGTCCTGATAGTATGAACAATGGCTCTAACTGACCCTGTGTACTGATAGTATGAACAATGGCTCTAACTGACCCTGTGTCCTGATAGTATGAACAATGGCTCTAACTGACTCTGTGTACTGATAGTATGAACAATGGCTCTAACTGACCCTGTGTCCTAATAGTATGAACAATGGCTCTAACCGACCCTGTGTACTGATAGTATGAACAATGGCCCTAACTGACCCTGTGTACTGATAGTATGAACAATGGCTCTAACTGACCCTGTGTACTGATAGTATGAACAATGGCTCTAACTGACCCTGTGTACTGATAGTATGAACAGTGGCTCTAACTGACCCTGTGTACTGATAGTATGAACAGTGGCTCTAACTGACCCTGTGTACTGATAGTATGAACAATGGCTCTACCTGACCCTGTGTACTGATAGTATGAATAATGGCTCTAACTGACCCAGTGTACTGATAGTATGAGCACTTACTACTTAAAATAAGATTAGGCTTCTTGTTTTCCTTCACCTTTCTTATGTTCTGTTTTTTCCACTGAGGCTGTGAGCTTTTTGAAGTCTTGGATTGGGCTTTGGATTCTGTATGGATACTCTACAACTATTACTAGACATGTGCAGTCTTTACGTCTCATCTTTCAGCTTGTGGGACAGTAATATTTGTTAGATTTAACAATAGCAATTTTTCCATTTTAAATGCATTTTGAATTAATGTTATTTTGTTTGAAATGGGCATAGGTTATGGTTTATATGTCTGAAGATGTGAGCACTCAGATTTTCATGATAGATATAATGTTACTGAACACAGAGTCTTTGTCACTACAAGAAGTTTAGCACATCAGATCAGTCTGTTGCCAACTACTTCTTTAAGTTCATACAAGTTCATACAAATTCCTAAGCATTCACATCTGTTATCTGCAAATATGAACTCAATGTTATTTATAAATATGCTGTGGTAAAACTGTCTGTATTATTAAGAAATTAAAAATGTTTCTAAAAGTTAAAGTATTCAAGCAAGTTTAGTATACTTTATACACATTAAATAATAGACTTAGTGTATGCAATTATTTCACTGAGTTGGTAATAAATGCACTCTAGCTGTATATATTGAAACATTAGTAACTATATATATTTCCTATTTTACAGTGTTTAAGGCTCACAATTTTAGAAAAGCCTGTATAAGGTTTCTTGACACAAACTTTTTTTTTTACTATTACCTACTTAGAAATTATTTATTATTATTAATAGATGTTGCCTATTTATATAACTAAAATCCTTTTTCAATGTTTTTTAATTTCCACAATTCATATGTAGGACTTTTTAAACTTCTGTCTTGCTTATTTTACATTTTCTGTGATGAAAGATATTATTGCAATTATAGCAGCAAGGATGTTGGGCTTTTATTTTTGTCTTTTTTTGGATGGGTGGAATGCTTGGATAGTTTCACTATTTAATCAGGGAGTTTTAGACTCCATGTGGGGTTTGAAGGGTTTTCCAAATGAATGTTTACATTCAGTGAAAGCAGTTATATATCTTTACTAAACACCACAAACAGGCTAAACAAACCAGTAACAGGAAAATACAGGTAGCAGATAAGTGCAGACAGCAAATAAAATTTATTTAACCGCTTTTCATCAGTTAGTATTCTGAAGAAGTCAGCATCGGAGGCTGACGAAAAGCACTTAAAAAAATGTATTTATCTTCACAACAGTTTGTATTTGCTGACTGCACTTATCTCCTACCCGTATTTTCTTGTTACTAGTTATATATCTTTGCATGTTTATACTATTTTTCTTGTATTTATACCTAACAGACCAATTATTAATGAATATATTATTTTGCATGAGTTATCTATACCTTGGGAAGTGATTCAAATGTATATTCACTGTTTGGAATTGATGACAAATCTTTATATAAAACCACTACTTCAACATCATGTCTTGCTTTAAATGCATATCTTTAAACATCAATGGTTTAAATAATAGTTACAAAAAATAGATTTTTGAGACTTTTAGATTCCTTGATTAATTTTTGCAAGAGGCTCATTTATTACAATCTGACATTGAAAGACAATACCAAAACATAAACTGTATTATACAGCTTTCATCATAATCAGAAAAAAACAGGATTAGCAATTTTATGGAGAAATACTATACCTATTCCTAAGATAGTCAGTTGTTATAAAGATGATAAAGGTTTATTACATTATGTACCACTGGAAATTGATAGAAAATTTTATACCTTCATCAATTTATATTGGTTTCCTGGAATAGGAATTAGGACTGTTAAACATGGGTCTATATTAAATTGGAAAAATGGCATTACAGCGAATGCTATATTTTGCATATGCTTATTTTAAATTTTGAATTAAAAGATCAAATTAAAAAAATTAAAAACAAACAAGAGTCCTGGTAATGATGGCATCATTCCTAAACTTTATAAGTTAATGTCAAAAAAGGCTTTGCATATACTGCTTAAAGTTTTCAAGGTAGTAAAAATTTTAGAAAATGTTCCCCCCTCTTGGAAATACTCCCTTATTTCTCCAGTATTAAAAATCAGATAAAGATCCTGTAAAATGTTCTTATTATAGACCAATTTCTTTGTTGAACATAGACTATAAATTATTTATGTCTATACATGCCAATAGATTGAAACAGTTTATTCCACTTATGATTGAGAGTGACCAAACTGGCTTTATCTTAAATAGAAACTTCTATGACAATATCAAAAAAATCTTATCATTAATTGTCTTTGCAAATAAAACAAAAGACAACTTAACTATAGTAAGTATGAATATTAATAGTGCTTTTGATTTTGTCAGTTGGAATTATTTCTCACTGGTACTTGAAGAAAGTAACTTTCCAGACAAATTTATACAACTTATTAACCTTCTATATGTTAACACTTATGCAAATATCAAAATAGGTTAATTCACTTCAGAATCAATTCAAATCTCTAAAGGAACTAAACAAGGATGTCCACTTTATCCTTTCCTTTTTACATTAGTTATAGACCCATTTGTGAGTTTAATAAGATGACACCCAGACATGAAATGTATTCATATAGATAAGAATCTATCATCTAAAATTCAATTGTTTGCAGACATTATTCTTCTGACATTAAATGAATGTTATAATTCACTTTCCACCATCTTTATTCTAATGGAAGTCTTTCAGAAGAAATCTAGACTCACTTTTAATGAAGATAAAACAAAATATTACCTATACATTGTAATATTAATGACATGGGGAAAGAATTTAATAAATTAAGGTAAAATTATCTGAGAATAATTATTGCTGAAAACATTAAAAAAATAATAGATATCAATTATAATAGTAGTATAGCTTCTATAGAAAATCTAATAAATAAGTGGAATAGATATTTTTTTACTACGGATGAGAGACTTTCCATAAATAAAATGATTATTCATCCAAAAATATTATACATAGTGCAATCACTATATTTAATCCCTTCTAAACCCTTTATAAAAAAGTTTAATTCTTTAATTTTAAGATTCTTGTGGTATCCTAATAAACTCAGAATAACTCTAATAAGTCATCATATTAGAGACTGGTCATCTGGATGTACTGAGTTACCAGATTTTGAACTGTATTCCTTATCATCTATTATCAAAACAATAATTCTATGGTCAAATAGTTATTATACTGCTAAATGGAAGGGAATTCAAGGAAACTTGTGGATACAAACAAACCCCTCAAAACATTCTAATTATTATTTAACTTCAAATAATTCTCTATTCTGGTTATTAAAAAACATTTCTTAAATAACCCTAATCAAATAATTACTTTTGATATTACTATTACAGTGAATACTCTGGCAAATTTCATTTATAGAAATTGAATGTATAAAGCATGATTTTTCATTATCTTTCCAACAACTCATACTTGAAATAATATTTCTACTTTAAATCTATCCATAATGACTACTTTTAAGGAAAATAATCTGATATATCAGTCCAAGTTACTGAATAAAGAAAGCCTGTATTCTGCCAAATATATAATTAAGATGTTTTATGTGGAAGATGATTTATGGCTGCATGTACAGAATTATACACAATTTGTAGAACATAAAACTGAAGTTATACAAACATCAATGAGAAATTCTTTTCCCAATTTCAATGAACTTTTAACTGTCTTGGTACAACAGATAATATCTGGGAAAGGTCTTTTATCCAAAATTGATAATGTGCTAAAAAAGAATTACAATATAATAAAATAAACTTATTGGAAGTATTTTAAATTTATAAATAACAAACCCCCTAATGATAAGGATAAAATACTGTTTCTATTAACATCTAAACAAACCACATGTTCACTTAAATGGAAACTGTACTCTTGGAAATTTGTACATATTTTTTTCTTTACACCATGCAGAATAGAATCAATATCCAAAACTAAGATGATCTGTTGGAGATGTTAATTATACATTGAAGCTGATTAGGAACATATGATTTTTGAATATGTTATAAATAAACCATATTGGGAAGAGATTAATGACTTTCTACGAGCTTTATTTTCTGACAAATCTACCTTAACTAAAGCATTAGTTCTTTTTAATACTCCAGTCCTTGAGTGTGCTACAAGACTGAAATATCCAATTCTGTGAATCATACTAACAACTGCAAGGAAAGTAGTAACAAGGAATTGGAAAAATAAATTTGCTCTCTCCTAGAAGGAATCTTTGAACGCTGCATCTGAAGTTTGTCATCTGGAACTTATTACCATAAAATCAGGATCTACAAGAACCAGTTCCTCAAACAACACTTGGAAAGGTTTAAATGAACTATTAAATAAACAATGATTGGTTTTCTTTGAACAACTGGAACTGCAACCTTTTTCAATATATTTTATTGGTTAGTAGACACCTTTGTAAATAGTTGTTTTATGCGTTCTTATATGTAAAGAAAATGAACACTGGCCGGTGAAACTGGATACAAAGTTTAATTAACGCTTTTGTCTGTTGTTACACTTGACTCTTTCAGATTAAAACAGGAATTATTCTTACATCACTTCCTTTTAAAGCCAGGCAAATTTACATGTCATTAAAGCAAAATGCACCTAAAAATCACTGCTGTTTAGTTGTTGTTATACATAGCTAAATTTCACCTTATAAAATGCATTAAAAGCATACTTCTTTATTTACATATTGCACATACCCCATCAGCCCCTTCTCAAAATTAAAACAAAGACAATCCAAAATACATTTTCACAAAAATAAATCATGTACTTAAAATAAGCAAATGTTACTGTTTTGCCACAGGACTATACATGTGTGTTCCCCCTTAAAAATAAAGTTCAGTTTTTAATTTTAAATAGCTGGAGAGAGAAACTACATCATTCAGTCCGGGCAGGTTAGTGGCATCCACTCTAAGTTGTCACATGATTTCTTTGAATTCTAGAAACAATTCCTTCGGTCCCCCCTACTATCAGGTACTACTTGATCAATGTCTACACATTTAAACTTGCGATCAGAGTTCGATAGTATGTACAGCCGATACATTCTTTTCATTACCTTTCCTGATGTCATACATATGTTGGTAAATACGAACTTTAAACGCTTTCTTAGTCTTCCCTATGTAAAACCTTTCACAGCCTTGACATAGGGCGACATATACAACGTGTGTACTGTTACAGTTCAACTTGAAATTTAGTTGAACCGTACCATACCTTGGAATTAAAACTTTTTCTGTTTCTAATACATTGAAACGTTGGTTGCTGTGTCCACATTTTAACACCTTGCCTTTCTTATAATGTTTATTCCCCTCTTTGTTCCTTTCCAACAAATCTATGAAGCACGCATCTTTTTTGTATATGGCGCATGGTCTGTCACCAGCATTTTTAAGGACCTCTTTGTCACTTTTAAATATAAACCAATTATTTTTAAATATATTTTATGTCATAAAACTACAAGTTGTACGTCAGAATAAAGGCCCTGTTAAACTCGTTTGTGTTCTTTGACCCCACATCAACCTTTTTATTACTGCTGTTGTCACTTTCCTCTGAGCCTAACAGTGGAAAAAAAGTGTCCTTTAACTCTCTTCAGTAACTTCACACAAAACTGGTTCAATGAAACTGTCAGGTATCCCCACCTTAGAAAGATGCCCCTTAACTTTTCCCTTACAACTTAAACATTTAAACATTCCAGGATTAGTGCATTTTTTCTGTGTGTAGCTTAACCTACTTTGAAATAAATTTTTAAAACTCCTAAGTCTTCTTTGAACAAAAACAGGAGCTTCCCTTACTACTTTACTTACTTGTGGACTACATTTTAAAAATGTCCAATTATTCCTCATTATATTTATTATTGAGTGGGAGTCACACTATTTGTAACTTGCATCAAAGTTTTAAAATCCTTTTGACATTTACTTTTAATCCTGGAATCTTTAAATGTTTAAGTTGCAATTTATGTGGCTAGATATTAACAGATGTTAAAGATATTAAGGTGGGAAATTGTTGTATTAATTTAAATGGAAGGTATTCATGTCAATCAAAACTGATTGTGTATTTAGTTATATGCTTGTCATGCAGTTCTTTTTATGTGTGGCGTACTACAAGGGAGCTCAATAAAAGAACGTATGAGCATAAGTATGCTGTCATTACACATGATGAGAAAAATACATTAGGCAAGCATTATAAAGAAAATGGCTGTGATGTTAATTTTAAATTCTGTGTGTTAGATGACGTGTTGAATGTAGATAATAAAACTGATGCAGAAGAAGAGTTTGGCTGGAAAGAATATGAGTGTGAAGTGAAACTGAGTACTTGCCATCCACCTGGGCTAAATGATAGAAAGGGATTTCCTGCTTTCCTTAAAAGGAATGGGTTGGATCACTGACATCATAGGCCATGTGTTTATATAGTGAGGGTATTTAAATGTTTTGAATTTTAGTTATCACATTATGCAGTCTGAAGATGTCCAGTAAGGATGAAAGTGCTTACTGCTTGAAGTGGATGTGGATTATTTGCTATTAAAGTCACAATCGCTATTTTGGCTCTGGTCCAGCTTTATTTTATTTATTTTCTGTTTTTTTCTGATATTAGTGGTATTTTGATACTTGCCATAATAATGTAACTTTTTTTTTTCAAATGAAAATAAAAATCTTTCCAAGGTAGAGATGGAAGGAGGATTTATAAATGTTATCACAAAGTGTATACTTTCTATAACCTTTCTGAATCCCCCAGGAGTTTCTGCATCAAATACAATTCATACGGCAAATAAACCGAGCAACTAGCTCAGATAGGACTAGGTATTTATGAATGACCTATGGGCTGGGATGAGGATAGATCTTTTTTGCCCCAGTCTTCATTACGTTTACTTTATATTCTACTACATTCCAAAATCCCAAAGCACTTGACATACTAGGGTTAAATCCTCCTTTAGTTTAGATAAATACACTATCAGGATGATAGTACTAGCCTAGCTGAAGTTGTGGGCCATTTTAAGGCTGTCCAATTTCCCTTTCAGTGCATGAATTAACCTATTCTATTTGGTGTTAGACTGGCCTTACCCATCCAGTGGTCAATAATTATGTACTCCCTCTAGTGAGAATAACTAGGATCATACCATAAGAAATTTGAAGGGACTCATGCATGGGATAAATTATTTAGGAGCTGCCGCTGCCTATTAGTAGTACAGGAGGACTCTGGGAAATGTTCTATTATTCATCCATGGATCAAGTTCAGGAGGACTCTGGGAAATTTCTATTATTCATCCATGGATCAAGTTGCTATTGAATATGGACATGGATGAGCTCTGTTTTACATGGATGAGGACTCTGTTCCAAAGCAGTAGTGTCCTCTGAGAGATATACCTGTCCCTCTAAACCTTTCTGGTGATGTTGCAGAAGAGGTGTAGATCCCTACAATGAGTATTTCTGATGACATTTGGCTTGCTGATGCGCATTAAAATCATCAGTAATGAGTTGGAGGATGTCTTGTATGCTAGACACAGATCATCGCTTAGCAGTCTCTATGATACTGAGTATAGTGACAAGGCTTTGAGTTAGTCCATGTAGGACTTCATGTTTAGACCTTGTATTCTTTTAGTTAGGCATATCTGGGGAATTTCACTTGCTGCATGTGTCAGACAGATACAGGCCAAAGGGAGCATTATATTCAATGACTGGCCTAAAGAGGACTGAGTAAAGGGGGAGCAATGACATCCCTGGATCTAGACACAATCCCTTTGTTTATCAGCTGTGCAATACAGACAGCCTTTCTTACAACAATGGATACATGTTGGTTGAATGTTACCATGTCCATGTTAAGTTCCCAAATCCCAAAGAACTGGGTAAACTGTTAGCAGCTTTTTGTTGCTCTGGTAGTTCCCTGGAAGTACTTGTTTCCTACCTCATCCTGCTGACTGAGAAAAACAGTATCATGAAACAAATAAGTTGCATTATTTCCTGGAGGAAATTCCATCAGGAGCATATATTTCAAATGGCATGTTCCACATCTTATTGGTAGTCTTTTATGATGAATTGGCCAAAATTGCCCATAAACTTACCCAACTGATAGTTCTGCATGGCAAACAGGGGACAAAAGCTTTTCAGTTAATCTTACACAAAATGTCAGTGAAAGTTTCCATATTTTTCTTCACATACAAGCAAATGCCAACACTGCTTCTGACCACATCCTGTTAACAGACCTCCGAAAGATGTTCCACATGTGCCAGTTACTATATCTTACTTACACAGTAATGAATCTGTGCCATACCTCCCTTCAGCATAACCTGCTGACACATTATCATGGGGAGCATGTTTTCTTCCAAATCCACAGTCTGCCTGCACGATAATGCTTACCAGCATATATTTTGTTTCTGCTAAATTACACTGCGATCTACTTTACTTTAGTGTCCTTCCTCTTATTAGCCTTATAGCTTGGCATTAGTTAATATCGTTTTCAGGTGTAGTTTTGATTTATTTGCAAATTTTAGAGTCCTGTGAAGGCATGGCATAAAGATGAAGTTTTCATTAAATTTTGTGCAAGTGTCAGTGCTTACAGTCTCTGTGCTTAAGCACCTAAAAGTGATAACTAAGCAGTTGTATAAAGCTGTTACAGAGTGAGTGGTGCAACATTATGCTTCAGGTACTGATTTCTTTTGTTCAGAACAATAATAACTTCGGCCTGCTCCTCCAATTTGTGTGACAGCTGACTTTTTTTTTTACGTTTTTTTTTTTCTATCTCTGACACTTCTACTCTACCTCTTTCCACAATAACTGTTTGCGGAATTTGATCAGTAGATGGAGAAATATTTTTTTTGTAATCATTTCATGTTCTGTAGTTGATGTGTTCAGCCAAACTATATGGTTTGCTTTAATTCCTGACACTCAGATGTAGGTAATAGCAAACTAAATCAAAATACAGACTTGTCATAATAGGACAAGCAGAAGCCTTTTGAACCAAATGCAATCCTGTCATGCATTCGCTGAAGTGTTAAATAAGCTAGGAGCTGTGGTTTGAAGCTCTGCCACACAATGCTTGTCTTTCTATAAACATGTGATCTTTCAAACATAATGCATTTCCCAGTCTGCTTATGTAACAATTTTTTCTTCAAAAGAAGGTAGAATCACATAGTGTACAGGTCCTCTATGTATATGAACATCTGGCTTTGAATTTTTGAAGTGTTACTTTCACAGGCATACAGAAATACATTGCCATTCACCTGGCAGAAGTAGGAACTAGTCTCAGTTCAGAATGGTTTCTTGGGAATTGTAGGATCTTTTCACGTTTCCCATTTACTTTATGCACACAAATTGGCTGTTGCATTTGCTGGCTTCTGACTTATTGTTAATTTCCCTGAAGGCTATATAAATTCATTGTGGTCTCAGTACAATCTTGTTACATTGATTAAGAACAATTTTAATTTATATGGAACAGTGAATCAGTGTAAGGAGTAGTCCTAATCAATGGTAGCAGTATGCATACATCCTGTAAATTATGTTTCTCTTACAACAAATTAGAAGGCGTGCTTCTTAATGTATTTTTTCTCAACATTGTACTAGCAGTCTTATAAGATATGGGTAAAATTCACTCTGCGTTTTTATGTTGTTTTCATATCATGATCCATTTAATTTATTACTATGGGGCTTATTGCTCTACATGTTTTATTACAAAATTATAACTCATTTTATTAAAAAAAGAATCAGAGTAAAGTATTTTAAGTAGTACTTTATATCATCCGAGCAAGATTGTGCAGAAAGACAAACTTAAAACAAACGTTACAGAAAACTTTCAAAACTGAAGACAATTTTTATAATTTAAATAATATCTCAGACATTTCTGTTGTAAAGAAGTCTACAGTCTGAAATAGGTTCAAGTAAATTCTACAGGATGGCACAGTGGTGCAGTGGTTTCTTTGTTACCTCACAGCAAGAGGTTCTCCAGTTCAGTTCTTGGCTGGGGTGCCTTCTGTGTGGAGTCTGCTTGTCCTCCCTGTGTCTGTGTGGGTTTCCTCTGAGTGCTCTGATTTCCTCCCACGTTACAAAGATATGCAGCTGGAGCACCTCCCACATTACAAAGATATGCAGCTGGAGCACCTCCCACATTACAAAGATATGCAGCTGGAGCACCTCCCACATTACAAAGATATGCAGCTGGAGCACCTCCCACATTACAAAGATATGCAGCTGGAGCATTTCTCCCCGGGTCTCTGCTGAAAATTGGCTTTGTTCCAAGTCAGACTATCCCATTAAACAAATGTTAAATAAAATAAAAAGACTTTATTGAAAATTTCAAGAGAAAACTTATTACATGCAATGGATAATAAAATCGTAACTACAACACCATATCGATAAGCAATCAGGCATTGAGTGCAACACTAACGCACCCATTTTGGAGAAAGGGGGGGCAGCATGGTTCCCTGTTATACTGATCTCAGGCAGAAGAAGAGGAAGAAAGGCAGCAAAAACAGACCAGGGTATGTGAACTGCACATATCAACTGTCCAGATTTTTGCCTTATATTTTTGTGCTGCTTCTCATAAAATTTGTGTTTGTCTGGCAAATCACCGAATACTGAACTCATATCCTTCAGACAATACATGGTCATGCACAGCACACTATTCTATCAATGTTTTCAGTTTGTAAGAACAATATTTAAAATCTGTCCTTATTTGTTGACCTTTGCCCCCCACCCATTATTTTTGGGTTTGTCCAGGTTTCTTGTGCTAAGAGGTTGAGAGATATGATGGGTACCTATCTGTCAGACAGGCAGTACATTAGGACTGTACTTACAATATGACACATGCATGGACATGCTCTGGTGATTTCAGTCAGGCACTGGGGTCCCACCTCTGCTGCATGTATGTCACGACTGTAAAGGGTAGAGGCAACAACAAATGAGAGTCGGCTCTAACCTATACAAGATATTCAAAGCGATACAACCAGGTGTAGCAGGAGGTAGTAATCACCCAGTGTGATGTTAAAAAAAAAAAAGAAGGGACAAAGACAGGAAAAATGGTGAACATATGTCTGGAAGTTAACAATACTCACAAAACATGTTTTAATATTGAATTGTTTGACAGCGTTTATGTGTTGTACAGTTCTCCACTGTTTGTAAAACGGGATACACTATTCACAATCATATTATCCCGGAGTTAAGCAGGGAAGAAATGATAAAGGACATTCAACTGCACAGATGAAGAAAAAGAAAAAACAGATTATATATTTAGAGTGAAAATAGACCATTCATTTATTATGACTTGTACTGAGACCTGCTATGAATTTATACATCACAATCAGGAAGATCCTTGCACAGGGTCTAACAGCTATGGTGACCATTACCTGTTATGAGGGTGCAGTTTAGATTTGGTTGACTAGACAGCATCATCATGCTTTTTAATATCTGGTGATGCTATACCAGCTCCATTTAATATTTAGATGTTTTGTCTTGAAGGAGAATTAGGGTTAGGAGTTGTTTTATTATTTGATAAATCTTCATTACAGAGTAAAAAAAGGCAAATAAGTTTCTAGTGGATAAGTATTCTAACAAACATAGAATTCTAACAAATGGTCAGATGGTGTGATAAATATCTGCAGAAGGGAACACAACCAAAACATGTATTCTCAAGGTTCTGAGGTTCAAGCCAAGCATGTTCAACATTAAATTATCATTAACTCCCATTTCCCATTTTTACTTGGGGTTGGGTTGTCAGACAAATGTTAGCCAAAGTGACCAAATCAAAGGGAGCCACTGTTTATGCCACTGAGTGTGGCAGATCTAGTGGAAATATTTTCACCTTACATGTCTCCCCTTTAGGAAAACAGTAACTTTGTAGAATGAAAAACAAATTAGCTTGTTTAAGCTACTGAGTGCTGGGTAAACAGCATAGTTTTCCATGAAGTTCTAGAATCTGAAAAAAGTTAAATAATTTGTGGTTTAAACCAACACAATTAGGTACTTACTAGGATATGAATGGATCTTGCATGCAGTATAAATTGAATGACCATCTGGAACACAGAATGAATCTTTGCTTGAAAGGATAAAAAGCACATCATGTCCATATGTGAAAAATATTCTGTGTGAATGTTCCAGATTTAATAAAACTGTAATCACTGAAAGCTAAGAAACTAGAATTTTGTCCTAGGGATTTCAGGTCATTTGTCTGTCATAATATGCAGCTTTGCTGGAAGTGGGAAAGTAAACCCTCTTCATAAGGCTCTAGACTATTACCTCTTCTGCTTTAAAAGTATAAACAAATCATATGTTCAAAAGTTTCTTGAAATTTTGGATACTGGCTATATTGCTGAAATTAGCACTTCTGTTCTGCTGACTGCTGTGTTATCGACTTTAAATTGCATTGCAGTATTACACCTCACTGGTAATGTGTTAATGTACTGATGTACAGTTTTGTTCTGCTGACTGCTGTGTTATTGACTTTAAATTAGATTGCAGTATTACACCTCATTGTTAATGTGTTAATGTATTCACGTATAGTTTTGTTTTGACAACAGCTGTGTTATTTACTTTAAATTAAATTGCAGTGTTACACCTCACTGTTAATGTGTTAATGTATTAACATTCAGTTTTGTTCTGTTGACTGCTGTGTTGTTGACTTTAAATTACATTGCAGTGTTACACCTCACTGTTTATGTATTAACATACAGTTTTGTTCTGCTGACTGCTGTGTTATTGACTTTAAATTACATTGCAGTATTACACCTCACTGTTAATATGTTAATGTATTGATGTACAGTTTTGTTTTGATGACTGCTGACTGCTGTGTTATTGACTTTAAATTATATTGCAGTATTACACCTCACTGTCAATACATTTATTGACGTACAGCTTTGTTTTGATGACAGCTGTGTTATCGACTTTAAATTACATTGCTGTATTATACCTCACTGCTAATGTGTTAATGTATTAACATTCAGTTTTGTTCTGCTGACTGCTGTGTTACTGACTTTAAATCACATTGCAGAATTATACCACACTGTTAATATGTTAATGTATTGACGTACAGTTTTGTTTTGATGACAGCTGTGTTATCGACTTTAAATCACATTGCAGTATTACACCTCACTGTTAATGTGTTAATGTATTGACATACAGTTTTGTTCTGCTGACTGCTGCATAATCGACTTTAAATTACATTGCAGTATTACACCTCACTCTTAATGTGTTATTGTACAGTTTTGTTATGATGACAGCTGTGTTATTGACTTTAAATTACATTGCAGTGTTACACCTCACTGTTAATGTGTTGATGTACAGTTTTGTTTTGATGACAGCTACAATGCTTTTCCTTGTCTGGAACAAACTTCCTTTCCGATCAAGCAGTGTGTTACATTATTTTCCTTTAAGGAATTATACACCTGGACTGGTAATCACAATTACACCCCTGGTAAGACTGCCCATCTGTCCTTGAAAAAAGGAAGTGAGGGCTAAGGATGGGTACTGGAAAGGCATAAATGGGCCATATGGACCAGTAGCCCTGTACATTTTATAACTAAGACTGTAGTATTATTGAGTTTTATGTACCACTGTACTTTGTTGCCTTGGTACTGTTGTTCAGAACTGGCATTATCTTGGATAATATTGCAGTGTTGCTGTTGCTGATAGTAGGCACATAAAAACAAATAAATTTACTATTGCAGTAATCAATGGCACTGTTTGATCGTTTGGAGTGTTGGAGTTCTGCTCACTAATGATTGCTGTACTGTCACAGCATTTAATGTTACTGTTCTACAGTACTCCACTAGACAGCACAGGGTTACATCTGTGATATACTTTTATTACTTGGCTGACTGCTATACTAATACTGCATTGAAACTATTTGTTTCACAATTAATGCACTTATAACTCCTCATTTCAGTCATCTCAAGTATCCAGTGTTAGTCATTATATAGAGACCACAGCGCCTGGCTGGGCTGGACTTACACTTGTGAAATGTTGCTGATCACCTTATGGCTCCTATATATGTTGCTGATCACCTTATGGCTCCTATATATGTTGCCGATCACCTTATGGCTCCTATATATGTTGCTGATCACCTTATGGCTCCTATATATGTTGCCGATCACCTTATGGCTCCTATATATGTTGCTGATTACCTTATGGCTCCTATATATTTCTCGAACCTTTACATTTTTTTGCAACAGCAGTGAATGCTGTAGTACTCACAGCTTGTACTCTTGTAGCATTTAGCCAGAGCTGCATTATGACCATTTTCTAGTGCACTAGGTTATCCCTTCTCTGTCTTATACCATTTTATTTATTTATTTTGTTTACTGGGAAATTACAGATGGGCACAGCCCCTTTTTAATGGAAGTGTGGAAGAAAATCTCCATACATATCGTATTTTAATTTTATATGCAAATACTCAGGTACTACATGCACATTCTAATAATAATACAGAAGATGTTACACATCTGGGTAAAATACCCAGGTACTACATGTAAGTTCCAGTAATACAGACAATGTTACCCATCTGGGTATAATACTCAGGTACTACATGTAAGTTCCAATAATACAGACAATGTTACACATCTGGGTATAATACTCAGGGACTACATGTACATTCCAGTAATACAAACAATGTTACACATCTGGGTATAATACTCAGGTACTACATGTACATTCCAGTAATGCAGACAATGTTACACATCTGGGTATAATACTCAGGTACTACATGTACATTCCAGTAATACATCAGATGTTACCCATCTGGGTATAATACTCAGGTACTACATGTAAGTTCCAGTAATACAGACAATGTTACACATCTGGGTAAAATGCTCAGGTACTACATGTAAGTTCCAGTAATACAGACAATGTTACACATCTGGGTATAATACTCAGGTGCTGCATGTACATTCTAGTAATACAGACAATGTTAGACATCTGGGTATAATACTCAGGACTACATGACATTCCAGTAATACAGACAATGTTACACATCTGGGTATAATACTCAGGGACTGCATGTACATTCCAGTAATACAGAAGATGTTACACATCTGGGTATAATACTCAGGGACTACATGTACATTCCAGTAATACAGACAATGTTACACATCTGGGTATAATACTCAGGTGCTGCATGTACATTCCAGTAATACAGAAGATGTTACACATCTGGGTAAATTACTCAGGTACTACATGTAAGTTCCAGTAATACAGACAATGTTACACATCTGGGTATAATACTCAGGGACTACATGTACATTCCAGTAATACAGAAGATGTTACACATCTGGGTATAATACTCAGGTTCTGCATGTGCATTCCAGTAATACATCAGATGTTACACATCTGGTTATAGCACTCAGGTACTACATGTATGTTCCAGTAATACAGAAGATGTTATACATCTGGGTATAATACTCAGGTGCTACGTGCACATTCCAGTAATACAGAAGATGTTATACATCAGGGCATAATACTCAGGTACTACATGTACATTCCAGTAATACATAAGATGTTACACATCTGGGTATAATACTCAGGTACTACATGTACGGTCCAGTAATACAGAAGGTGTTATACATCTGTGTATAATACTCAGGTACTACATGTACATTCCAGTAATACAGAAGATGTTATACATGTGAGTATAATAGCAAGACAGTATTACAAAAAGGCTCCCAAATACACTTAATCATATGTCTCAACTGTCTAGATTTTTTTGTGTCATATTTCTGGTCTGTTCCTCATAAAATTTGTAGTTTTCTGGCAAATCACTAAGGACTGAATTCACAGTTTACAGAAGTACAATTTAATTAACAGATTTTAACTACAGCACTTTTTATGGTGTTAGTATTCATTGGTAATTGTATCCACAGTGTAATACTGTAATCTGAGTTATTTTAGAGTAGTTTGAAGATGCTTGCATTTTCAGTCAGTCTAATAGTAAGTGGGCTGGAACTAAAAGCTGTCAGCTGTCCTGCTTTGTTAAATGTCTTCATCTGTACTGGCCAATATGGTATCAAAGTCAGGTCTTGTCTTTCCTATAGCCATCAGGCAGCACTAGATATTTTGAGTCAATGTAGTGACTGCCTCATGCTTATCAAAATTCTTTATTACTACCTCATAATGATTCAGTATGAAAAAGGTGTAGATTTTATCAACTTGGAGATTACCTTCTCACCACACAGCACATCTGATAAGCAAAACACATACACGCACACAGCACAAAGCACCTTGTCTATGCCAGCTTTTGCTGAGGGTGATAGGACAGTGCTCCTAACTGCTGCCATTAATTCACACAGCAGGACACCAACCCTCACTTTGCAAACCCACAGCCAGTACACATACCTCTGAGAATCATGCTGCCAATAATTCACACAGCAGGACACCAATCCTCACCTCACAAATCCACAGCCAGTACACATACCTCTGTGAATCATGCTGCCATTAATTCACACAACAGTACACCGACCCTCACCTCACAAACCCACAGCAAGTACACATACCTCTAAGAATCACAAAGGTTCAGACTCCAAGACATTATGGGCATTGAGACTGCGTATTTCCAAGGTAGTGATGTCACAAGGTGACAATATTGTCAGGCATATGAACATCACACTCACCGGGATAGGTAAGTGTAGGATGACAGGTGTATTTCTGGAGCCAGGATCCAGGACATAACAAGGGCTGATAGATCCTCCCATTCTGAAAAATACAATTATGACTTAATACTT